>NC_134356.1:502633129-502885629 GCF_048569485.1 Anomaloglossus baeobatrachus | reverse complement strand
AGCCACAGCCACACACACACACACACACACACATACACAACACAGGCAGTCACACACACAGCCACACACACACACACAGACACACACACGCAGCCACACACACACACAGCCACACACACAAAGCTATAGCCACACACACAGCCACACACAGACACACACACAACCACACACACAAAGCCACAGCCACACACAGCCACACATACACACACCCACACATCCACACACACAAAGCCACACACAGGCACACACAGCCACACACAGCCACAGCCATAGCCATACACAGCCACTCACAGCCACAGACACACACAGCCACACACACACACACACACACACACACACAGCCACACACAAAGCCACAGCCACACACACAGCCACATTAACACACACAGCCAGACATACACACACCCACACACACAGCCACACACACACAGCCACACACACACACACAGCCATCCACAGCCACACAGTCATACACAGCCACACACGCACACACACACACAGCCACACACACAGCCCCACACACACACAGCCCCACACACACACACAAACAGCCACAGCCACACACACAGCCACACACACAAAGCCACAGCCACACACACACACATAGCCACACACACATACACACACACAGCCACACACACAGCCACAGCGCCACAGCCACTCACAAAGCCACAGACACACACACAGCCACAGCAACACACACAGCCATACACAGCCACACAGACAGCAACACATACACACCCACACACACAAAGCCACACACAGCCACACACACACAGCCAGAGCCACACACACAAAGCCACAGCCACACACACAAAGCCACAGACACACACACACACATACAAAGCCACACACAGCCACAGCCATACACACAGCCTCACGCACACACACAACCACCCCCCCCCCACACACACACAGACACACACACACAGCCACACACAAGCAGCCACACACAAACAACCACAGGCAGCCACAGCCACACATACACACACCCAAAGCCACAGCCACACACACAGCCACACACACAAAGCCACAGCCACACACACACAGCAAAAGCAACACACACAGCCACACACACGCACACCCACAGATCCACACACACACACAAAGCCACACACACACACATACACAGCCACACATAGACACAGCCACACACACAGCCACACACACACACACAGCCACACACACAGTTACACACACAGCCACACACACACACACAGCCACACACACAAAGCCGCAGCCACACACACAAAGCCACAGCCACACACACACACATAGCCACACACATACACACACGCAGTCACACACACACAGCCACACACACAGCCACACACACACACACAGCCACATATGCAAAGCTACAGCCACACACACAGCCACAGCAACACACACAGCCACACATACACACACACACACACATCCACACACAGCCGCAGCCACACACACACAGCCACACACACACAGGCATATACAGCCACACACGCACACACACACAGCCACATACACAGCCGCACACACAAAGCCACAGCCACACACACAGCAACACACACACACACACGCACACAGCTACACACACAAAGCCACAGCCACACACAAAGCCATAGCCACACACACACACACACACAGCCACACACACACACACAACCACAGCAACACACACACAGCCACACACACAGTCACACACAGCCACACACAGTCACACACAGCCACAGCCACACACAAAGCCACACACAGCCACACACACACGCAGCCACACACACAGCAACACACAGCCACACACGCACAGCCACGCACACATCCACACACAGCCACACACACAGCCACACACACACAGCCACACACAAAGCCACAGCCACACACACAGCCACAGCAACACAGCCAGCCACACATACACACACCCACACATCCACATCCACACACAGAAAGCCACACACAGCCACAGCCATACACAGCCACACACACACACACACACACACACACACACACACAGCCATACACATAATGCCACAGCCACACACACAGCCACAGCATCACACACAGCCACACATACACACACCCACATCAACACACACAGCCATACACAGCCACACACACACACACAGCTATACACAGCCACACACGCACACACACACACAAAGCCACAGCCACACACACAGCCACACACACACACACAGCCACACACACAAAGCCACAGCCACACACACAAAGCCACAGCCACACACGCACATAGCCACAGCCACACACACACACACATACACACACACACAGTTACACACACACAGCCACACACACACAGCCACACACAGACACACACACACAGCCACACACACACACAGCCACACACAAAGCTACAGCCACACACACACACAGCTAGAGACACACACAGCCACGCACACAAATCCACAGACACACACACAAAGCCACAGTCACACACACCCACACAAAGCCACACACAGCCACAGTTATACACACAACCACACACACACTGCCACACACACACAACCACAGGCAGCCACAGCCACACATACACACACACCCACACACACAAAGCCACAGCCACACAGACAGCCACACACACAACCACAGCCACGCACACAAAGCCACAGCCACACACAGCCACAGCAACACACAGCCACACATACACACACAAAGCCACACACAGACACAGCCTCACACAGACACACACAGCCACACACATAGCCCCCACACACACAGACACACACACAGCCACACACACAAAACCACAGCCCCACACAGCTACACACACACAAAGCCACAGCCACACACAAAGCCATAGCCACACACACACACACAGCTACACACACACACAACCACAGCAACACACACACAGCCACACACACACACACACACAAAGCCACACACACACACACACACACACATCCACACACACAAAACCACACACAGCCACACACACACACACACACACACACACGCAGCCACACACAGCCACACACACAGCAACAGCAACACACAGCCACACACGCACAGCCACGCACACATCCACACACACAAAGCCACACACAGCCACACACACAGCCACACACACACAGCCACACACAAAGCCACAGCCACACACACAGCCACACTTACACACACCCACACACAAAGCCAAAGCTACACACACAGCCACACACACAAAGCCACACACAGCCACACACAGAGCTACAGGCAGCCACAGCCACACACACAGCCACACATACACACACACAAAGCCACAGCCACACACAGCCACTCACACAGCCACACACACAAAGCCACACACAGTCACACACACAAATCCACAGCCACACACACAGCCACACACAGCCACAGCCACACACACACACAAAGCCACAGCCCCACACAAAGCCACAACCACACACACACACACAGCGCCACAGCCACACACACAGCCACACACACACAGCCACAGCAACACACACAGCCACACATACACACCCACACATCCACAACCACACACATAAAGCCACACACAGCCACAGCAACACACACAGCCAGAGACACACACACACAGCCACGCAGACAAAGCCACAGCCACACACACAAAGCCACAGCCACACACACAAAGCCATACACAGCCACACACACACACACAGCCAGCCACACACACACCCACACACAAAGCCAAAGCCACACACACAGCCACACATACACACACACACACAAAGCCACACACAAAGCCACAACCACACACACACACACACACACACACACACAGTGATGGCACAGCACAGGAGCAACACACATGGTACAACTCAGGAGCAGCACACACACAAACACACACAGTGATGGCACAGCACAGTAGCAACACACACACACTGATGGCACAGCACAGGAGCAACACACAGTAATGGCATAGCACAGGAGCAACACACACACACAGCCACAACACACACACAGTGATGGCACAGCACAGGAGCAACACACACACACACACACACAGTAATGGCACAGCACAGGAGCAACACACACACACAGCCACAACACACACAGTGATGGCACAGGAGCAACACACAGTAATGGCACAGCACAGGAGCAACACACACACATACACACATGACACAGCTCAGGAGCAACACACACACACACAGTGTAATGGCACAGCACAGGGCAGTTTCTGTAGTTACAGGCAGACATTTGTACAGACATTTGTACATTATAATACCTGCTCCTGTGATGTGAGAGCTCGTCAGTGACTCCGGCCTCCCTGCTGCACTTCCTGTCAGTCCTCCTGGCGTCTCCTCCTCTCCTTTCTCTTTCAATTCCTTCTGTTCTCTGCTTCTCACGGTTTTTAATGCTTTGTTTGATCTTCTCTCTTTTCTATGGTCTCTACTTTGTTTTCCTGTTCATCTTTGTTTCTCCCGCACTGTACTGAAGAAGCTCCGCCCACTCTCCTGATTGGCTGTTTTTCTCCTGGCATCTCTCACTGCTCTCTGACTGGAAGAGGAAGCTGCCTGGCCACTCCCTCCTCTAAAGCACAGGCCGCGCACAGTGTGCAGTGAGTGAGACTGCATCTCTGCATTGCGGCCAGCCTGCAGCTATAGAATCAATGAGGGTACCCAGCGGCCTAATCAGCTGCTTTGTGACGCCACGGGGGCATGGAAGAGAAAGTGAAAATGTACACACAGCGGGCAGCTGCCTCCGGGCGCCTCCACCTCACAGGCCCCGTAGCAGTGGCGTGGTCTACCTCTATGGACGGTACGCCACTGCTGTCATGTGACCGAAGCATGTGACCCGGAAGTTGCGGCGTGTCCACTGTACTGTATCATACGGTACTGGCGTGCACCACATCCGTCAAACCGGCGAACAGCCAGATATCTGTACCCGGCCTAAAACTAGCTGTCTCAAGATCTTTACAACATTAATGTTGCAAACTATATTGATAGATTTGGATACAGAAGAATTTTTAAACTTCTGAAGGCTGCAGTGAGCACTGTTGAGGCCATAATATGGAAGTAGAAAGAACATCACTTTAACTTAAGCCAGCCATGACCAGATGCTCCCCACAAGACTCCATTGCTGAACAAAAAGCATGTTCAAGCTCATTTAAATTTTGCTCAACAATATTTAGCCAAGCCTGTGAAATACTGGGAGGATATCGCCTGTTGAGATTTTACTAAAATTGAACTGTTTGGATGCCATAATACACACCATATGAGGAGGCCAAAAAGCACTGCATTTCACCCCAAATACATCATACCAACAGCAAAGTTTGGAGGTGGGAATATCATGGCGTGGGTTGTTTTTCAATATATGGCACTGGCAAACCTCATATGATTGAGCCATCTACTAGGATGATAAAGATAAAATGAGGGTGTACATTTCAGCAAGACAATGATCCCAAGCACACAGCCAAGGAAACTCTCATTTGTTTTCAGAGAAAAAAATAATAAAGCTGCTAGAATGGCCCAGCCAATAGCTTGACCTGCATCCCCCAAAAAATGCATTGAATGAACTAAAGCTCAGAGTTCATAGAAGGAGCAGCAGCAACCATAAGGATTTGAAGAGTGTTTGTGTGGAAGAATGGGCCAAAATCACACCTGAGCATTGCATGCGACTAGTTTCAATTTGTAACCTGGCTAAATATAAATATTTGACCATGCTAGCAGTTCAAACACAGTCCTTCCTTGACCATACCAAATCATCAAGAAAATTGTAAAGAAAAAACAGCACCAAAGACAATAAAGTTAATTTTGAATCAATATTTATGTATTCAATTTCCAACATATACCAATGCAGATTAAACAGGAAAATCAATCAAATATATATCTTCTTTCCCATTATCAGGTATAGCACATTAAATTTGGAAATCCTGGAGAAAATACATTTTCGACGTTTGAAAGGGACATGCACCCTTTTTAAGCCTATAGATGACCAGCATAGATTGAAGGTTTCGAACCATTGAGGCTGGTGTATATACCCCACAGAGGAGACCCTGAGGCTGGTGTATATATACCACAGAGGAGACCCTGAAGCTGCTGTACAGTATATAAACCACAGAGAAGACTCTGAGGCTGGTAAAAAAAAAAAACCCCAGAGAGGAGACCCTGAGGCTGGTGTATATACCCCACAGAGGAGACACTTAGGCTGTGTATACACCACAGAAGAGATCCTCAGGATGGTGTATATACACCACAGAGGAGACCCTGAGGCTGGTGTATATATACCACAGAGGAGACCCTGAGGCTGGTGTATATACACCACAGAGCAGTTCCTGAAGCTGGTGTATTTACACCACAGAGCAGTTCCTGAGGCTGGTGTATATATACCACACAGGAGACCCTAAGGGTATGTGCGCACTAGGCGTTTTTTTCACGCTCCGTTTTTATGTGCGTTTTTGTCTCAAAAAACGCACCCGCGGCTAAAAACCGATTGGTGCATTTTTGCTGCGTTTTTGCTCACTGCGTTTTTAATCAGTGCACAATGCCATTAAAGACTGTTGATGAAAAAAAAAAAAGGTCTGATGTCATTTCCTTCTTCAAAATGTTCATTGTATGCAGGAGAGCAGACAGCTGCAGAACTAGTGTATGCAGGAGAGCAGACAGCAGCTGCAGAACTACCAAGCTCAGCATCCTCCATTCACTAGTGTATGCAGGAGAGCAGACAGCAGCTGCAGAACTACAAGGCTCAGCATCCTCCATCCAGGACTGTATGCAGTTTTTTGCCCAAAAAGAAAAAAAAAATGACATGGGGTTCGCCATATTTTTGTATGCTAGCCGGGTACAGCAGGCAGGTACGGGCTGCCCCCAACCAAAAATATAGAGAAGCCCTTTTTTTTTAATTATTTATGAATTTCATGAAATAGTTTAAAAAAAAAATGATGTGGGCTTCGCCTAATTTTTGAGTCCAGCCGGGTACAACTAGGCAGCTGGGGATTGGAATCCACAGTGCAGGGTGCCCAAGATTTCTGGGCACCCCCACTGCGAATTGCAGTCCGCAGCCACCCCAGAAAATGGCGCTTTCATAGAAGCGCCATCTTCTGGCGCTGTATCCAACTCTTCCAGCTGCCCTGATGCCGGGTGGCTCGCTAGGTAATAATGGAGTTAGGGCTAGCTGTATATTATCAGCTGGCCCTAAGCCCGAAATTCATGGTGTCACGCCAATATTAGACATGGCCACCATGAATTTCTAGTAATGATAAAAAAAAAAAAAAAAACACACAGAAAAATATTTTTATTAGAAATAAAACACAACACAATTAGTGACTCCATCTTTATTGAAATAAAGAACCCCCCTCCGCAGTAATCCTGGGTCAAGGGTCCCGCGCCATCCAATCCGGATCCAATATCATCTGATCGGTTTGCTGGAAGGCAAAGCGATCAGATGATGTGTCAGGATCAAGTGCCTGAATCACATCACACATCAGCTGATTGTATAAAAGCCGATTATACAATCAGCTGATGCATCAGTAGAACAAAAAAATAATACTCACTTATGTGCTGTGCTGATTACCGGCAGCTCCTGCAGCGATCGATTGGACAGGAGTCTGATCCTGTCCGATCGCTGCAGGAGCTGCCGGTAATCAGCTGATGAAGTCCCCTGACGGCAGGATCAGCTGATAGCCGGCCGGGCGCGAAAAAGCCGGCGAGACTACGATCAGGTGATGCGTCAGGTGACTGCATCAGGTGATCCACCGCCAGGTCCTGCAAGCAAGGTCCTGCCCCGGGGAGACTGCACACAGCCAGAGCGGCAGGACCGAGACAGGGGCTGGGAGCGGGCATGGCACCGGGACCCTGCAGACAGGTGAGTATATATGACATTTTTTTTTTCTACTGTTCACTTTGGTTTTCGCTGCTGCCTCCACCTCCCGCCCAGACATGGCGCCGCACGGAGCTGACATGGCACCGGGCGGGTTGTGGACGCAGCGGTGATGGTACCGGGAGGATTCATGCTTCTGTGTTTACCAACAGAAGGAATCCTCTTCCTGTACACGTCACTGTAGTACCCACCCCTTACGTTTATAGCTGCGTTTTTAGTCATAGAAACGCGGCTATATGCGTTTTTCATTGCGTTGTTGAACATTCATTGAACTCAATGGGTGAAAAACGCAGTGAAAAACGCAGAAATAATTGACATGCTCCATTTTTGTGCTCACCACAAAAACGCAGCTACAAAAAAACGCTGTGTGCGGACAGCACTTCTGAAAACCCATAGACATTGCTGGGGAAGCAATGTCACTGCGTTTTCAGCACAAAAACGCGGTAAAAAACGCCGCTAAAAACGCGGCAAAAACGCCTAGTGCGCACAAGGCCTAAGGCTTGTATTGTTGGCGATTCACCAATAAGGATGCAGCTGCTGTATGAAGTAGCAGAGCAGGGGAGTGGAAAGCGGTTACTCTGCCCACAAAGAAAATTCTGTCATGACTTTGGTAGTGTGTACACCGCTGTGGTCCACTATACACCTGGGAATTCCCCCAACGAGGCATGTGGCCAATCCACACATGCCTGTCAGTCAATGAGTTTTGGAAGGCGCCAGGCAAGGAAAGATGGAAAGAGGACGGAGAGCTGTAAGTGCTGGGATAAGTCCCCTGCACTTGTGATTCACTTGCATAAACATTGGTCAAAGGATTACAAATTACAATACAACAGAAGCAAGGATTACAAAAGGAAGCTATAGATTTACCCTGAATTAGTGACCTAACGTACATGTGATTGGTTTATGGAATGAAAACCTGAAGACAGGTTCCCTTTAAGTGATTTTATAGATCTGTGGGGTGTCCATTTAGTTACCCATCACTTCCCCATTCCAAGATGACAAGGTGCTCAGGCTATTACTGTACATATTGAAGGCCACATCCCAACCATGTTGACACTTTTTTGAAGCTCCTTAAGAGATTGTTAATTTGCCAATATGCTACAGTCCTAAAACATTGCTGTGTTTTGCACAAATAATCAAATGAATGCAGGTACTAGTTCTTTAAAGGAAAAAAAAAGAAAAATCTTATAGTAAAATAATTTTTAAAATATATATAAAAAAATAAATCTAAAATGCTAACTTCAACCTCTTTCCACTTTTGAAAAATTGTTCACCTCCCACCAAAATGGAATAAAAGTGACCATAAACTTGTATGTTCCCAAAAATGGTACCAACTGCAGACCCTCCCTGCCAAAAAAAAAAACAGACAAAAAAACCCTTATTGAACTGCAAAATCCAGCAGGTCATTTTTATCACACAGATTAAAAGCTAAATAAAAAAAACATGGTGCAACTACATTTTTTTTCTCATAGCTTCACCCCACTTACATTTATTTCCCATTTTTCAGATAAATTCAGAATTACTACTTGAGCCAGAAATAACAAACCCTCATAGGCCTATGCTAACAAATAGGAAAAAATATGAAAATTTCATCCAAATATGAACTGGGTAAAAAGAAATGATAAGAAAACTGTTAATTTCCCAATTTCAGCAGCCCATGTTCTTCTATAAGTCATATAGGACACACATATTTCCCATTATAGTGTACCATATAATATTTCTGTTATTTTCCTCCCAACAAAAGTAATGAAAGTTAAGCTAGATGAAAGGTTTTATGCATGTGACTCACTGATTCCATATATCCCATAGATTTACAGTACATATATACATATACACAAACAGTATACAGGCCTGAGCATCCCTGGGCTCCAGGAGGGTCTTTCTTCTGGATCTTGACTGGTGGCTTCTTTTCTTGCACCGCAGAATCCAGGTGTCTCTTCTTGGCTAGCCTCTTCCCGCTCATGTCCTCCTTCACTTGATGACTCCGTGAATTGATGGACTTCACTGAGCTTGGTAATATTCTTCTCCTCTTCCTCCTTTGACTTTTGTTTAAAGTCTTCTCATCGTCCGATGAGTCCAAGATGGGTCTTGGTCTTTTATCTCTCTTCTCCCTCCAAATCAGCTCCTTTTTCTCCATAGAATCGCTCTGCCCTGGTCCAGCAGACATCGTCACCTTCTCCTTCGCCAGTCTCCAACTGTCACTCTCAATTTCCAACTGCCGTCGGTGTGTTAATATTCTAATTACCTTGGCCACATGCATGACACTAGTCATGTGACCAGTAACTCACCAATAAGATGTGACTGTATGTGCCATAGATATATGTATTAGGTAGAACATCACATGTAAAGCGCCATAGAATAAATGGCACTATAATAATAATACCATAAACCAGACTTTCCTCTTTTTCTGGACATATAAAATTTTAATAGTTTCTTCTTAGATACAAACAACTACATTTTGCAATGTTATTAATAAAATGGAATTTTTTTTTCTAATGCCAAAAGAATATTGCAGAAACATTTTATATAAATTGTAAAGCAGCTAAATAATTTTGATTAGTGCATTACAAAGTTAAAATCTGAATATACAGGAAATAATACATGTAGTTTTTGCTGCTTTGCCATAACCAGCAGCTATGTTTTTCAAGGAGCTGGTTCTATGAAATATTGCCTTCAAATGCTCATATACAGCAGAGAAATGGCAATTCCATTTACTATGGACAGTTTCTATGCCTTTTTAATTCATGTCACTGAATGTCACCAGGTCAGGTGTAACCAGGTTTTGCCCTTATTGTATTCTCACTGCTCCTCTTAGTATTCCACATTTTGTTTTGTTTCTTTTGTAAATCCACCATACGGATCTAGAGATTTGGGCCTTTATATTTACTGCTAACTTTTCTGGTCTTAACAAGGTGGCATGGCTCATTAGTAGGCGCTTGTGCGCACGTTGTGTAAGAGCATGCATTTGCAGCGTAAATGCATGCGTCCTGCGTCCCCAGCACAATCTATGTAGATTGTGTATGATACGTGCGCACAATGCTTTTTGAACGCAGCGATTTGGATGCTAAAATTTTAACCCAAATCCGTGCGTTCAAAAAAGCAACATGTCACTTATTTGGTGCGCTTTGGATGCAGCTCCCACTCTGTCTATGGTGGGGGCAGCATCCCGAGCGCATGATATCGGCATGTAATCTGCTGAAAAACTGCATCCATTACGCAGTGTTTCTGCAGCGGTTTGAAGCGCACATGTGCTGTCAAATCGCTGCAGAAATTTCAGGATTTATGTGCAAACAAGCCCTAATTATGCAGAGGAGCAAAAAAAACACGTCCCCAGAGAATCAGGGATGGAAAATGATTCAGTTAGGCTATGTGCGCATGTTGCGTAGTGTCCATGCTGAAAAATCTGCAGCGATTTGGCAGTGCATGTGCGCTTCAAATCGCTGCAGAAACACTGCGTAATGGATGCAGTGTGTCTGCAGAATAGATGCAGATTTCATGCGCTCTGGATGCTGCCTCTCCCATAGAGAGAGTGGGAGCAGCATCCGAAGCACACAAAATAAGTGACATGCTGCTTTTTTGAGCGCAGCGATTTGGATCAAAATTTCAGCATGCAAATCGCTGCGCTCTCAAACGCAACATGTGGATGGATTATGCACAATCTTCATAGATTGTGCTGGGGACGCAGGACGCATGCGTTTACGTTGCAGTGCAATATGCAGCGTAAATGCATGAAATTACGCAACGTGCGCACATAGCCCTATTCTAATTTAATTGCTTTAGTAGGATAAAGATGTATAGATACATAAACATAAAATGACTATTAAAAATTTGATTCCTAAACTACTTATGTTTGTATATACAGATGGCAGCTATTACGAATATCCAAATTATCCTAATAAAACTTACAGAAATCCATGCGCTCACCACTAAAACAATCCCAATTCAAATTTATGGAATTTGTGGTAGAAATTTCTGTAACACAATCTTCAGCCTGGGAATTCACCTTCAGGGTATGTGCATACGACTTCTTTTACAGGTAGGAGAACTTGACAAGTTTTTGAAGAGTAGAAGCTTCTGGAAACACCAGCATTTCTTTCCTACAGCCGTTATTTTGTCGTCTCCTGAGCACTTTTTCAATAGTGTTGAAGCGGTTTGGGGGGTTTTAGCGCTTATATAACATTTTTTATAGCATCTTTATTACTGATGTTTACCATTTATATTATGTTCAACTCCATTTAAAAAAAGAAGAAAAAGTGTTTTTTCAAGAAAAAATGCATGAATAGTGCTCAAAAAGATGCCTGGACATTTTCCTTTTACCTTCTCTTATATAGTATAAAATGTATACAATAACTTGAGAAAAATAGGGGGTATTATCATGTTAGGAGTAAAGCTAGGATACCACAATTATGAAAAAGTATATACAGTATAACATTTTATTATTACAAAAATACAAGTATTACACTCAGATGTGACAACCAGATGAAAATTAGACATACATGATTAAAAACCAAGTCTAAATGAGACAGACAGAGGAAAAAGGTCCCATGGAGGGAGACAGACTACCCCCTGACATAAATACAGGGGAGAGAAAATATCCCTAAATCCAAGGGAAGCACATAGAAGTAAACCATCAAAAATTATTATACGGTATATATAGTATATATCCCTTGGACTGATGAAAATCAAGGGGTACTTATACGTTAGACACCACCCACAACAAGTATGGTCTAAATCAGGGCCAAATTAAACATCACAGTAACCACCAAGAATATATAGGTGTAATATCTATTATACATAGTAATACAATGGTGGTGAAGTGGCACCTGAAGACCTACCCGTAGTAAGTGGTACGTGTAGCACCCCAAGGGGGAATCTGTCAACCTCACATGCGGACCCGGTCCCGACACGTGTTTCGCGTGTGCTCAGTCTGTCTCATTTAGACTTGGTTCTTAATCATGTATGTCTAATTTTCAACTGGTTATCGCATGTGAGTGTAATACTTGTATTTTTGTAAACAGGGTAAACAGGGCCCCGGGCTGTTCAGGATCTGTGGCTCCCCCATCCCTACACATGGGTCATGTGACGGGTCCATCATCATACACCTGAAACAGATAATTTCTGAAAAATAGTTACCGAAACTATAACCTAAAAAACATCCACTAATCTAATAAATATACTCTTCAGTTTAAAAAAAAACTACACTAAGGCATAATATTGAACAGTCCAACTTTAATCTGTAAACAAGACTATTGCCCAATAAAATAAATGAAAAAAATGAGCAAAAACCCCCTGTGTGAACATAGTTTAACTAATACTGAAGTAAAATACTCATGAAGTTCTCAACATGTGTACATGGCGTTACAAATACTGAGGTAAAACACTCACCAATACTGAACATGTGCACATGGCCTTAGGCTATGTTCACACAGGGTGTTATTTTTCTGTTCACATAGGGTGTTTTTTTTCCTGCAGCAAAATCTGAGCAAAAGCTGCTGCTTGTTATTAACATGTATTTACATTTAACCAATGGGAAAAAAAATGGAAAAAAAAACTCTGCAAAACTGCCCTATGTGAACATAGCTTAACAAATACTAAGGTAACAAAAACTCTAAAACGGAATGTGCACACATTTAGTATTTGGTGAGTTTTTACCTCATTGTTTGTTAGGCCATGTGTGCACGTTCAGCATTTGGTGACCTTTTTTTACCTCCATATTTGTAAAAAAAAATACTGAGGTAAAAAACTTAAATACTCAATGTGTGCACAAGGACTTACTGTAGTAGTGAAAATATATATGGGGTATGGGATTGGTGTGGGCTGAAACTACATGGGGCAGATGTCTGTGGCCTGCACTCTGTGTGTGCCCCTCTATTATATACACTACATACATCACGATACATGCAGAATATCCTGATGGATACACACATTCACACACCCACACATCCACACACACAAAGCCACACACAGACACACACAGCCACACACAGCCACAGACATACACAGCCACAGACACACACACACACTGCCACACAAACACACACCGCCACACACATAAAGCCACAGCCACACACACAGCCACATTAACACACACAGCCACACACAGCCACACATACACACACCCACACATCCACATCCACACACACACAGCCACAGCCACACACACAGCCATACACAGCCACACACGCACGCACACACACACACACACACAGCCACACACACAGCCACACACACAGCCACACACACGCAGCCACACACACACAGACACACACACACACATACAGCCACACACACAAAGCCACAGCAACACACACAGCCACAGCCACACACAGCCAGCCACACATACACACACCCGCACATCCACATCCACACACACACAAAGCCACACACAGCCACAGCCATACACAGCCACACACAGCCACACATACACACACACGCAGTCACACACACACAGCCACACACACACAGCCACACACAGACACAGCCACACACACAGCCACAGCAACCCACATACACACACCCACACATACACACACAAAGCCACAGCCACAGACACCCACACCCACAAAACCACACACACACACAGCCACATACACTCACCCACACAGAAAGCCACAGACACACACAGCCACATACACACACAGAGACACACACACACAGCCGCACACACAGCCACACACACACACACAGCCACACACACAAAACCACAGCCACACACACAAAGCCACAGCCACACACACACACACACAGCCACACACACACACACAGCCACACACACAGCCACACACACAGCCACACACAAAGCCTCACACACACACATGCAGCCACACACAGACACACACACACAGCCACATGCAGCCACACACACAGCCACAGCAACACACAGCCACACATACACACACATCCACATCCACACACACAAAGCCACACACAGCCACACACACACACACAAAGCCACAGCCACACACACAGCCACAGCAACACACACAGCCAGCCACACATACACACACCCACACATCCACATACACACAGCCACACACAGCCACACACATCCACAGACACACACACAGCCACAGCCACACACACACACAGCCACACACACACACACACACAGCCACACACACAAAGCCACAGCCACAGGCATAGCCATAGCCACACACACACATACACACAGGCAGTCACACACACACAGCCACACACACACACACATACACAGCCACACACAAAGCTACAGCCACACACACAACCACACACACAAAGCCACAGCCACACACAGCCACACATACACACACCCACACATCCATACACACAAAGCCACACACAGCCACAGCCATACACAGCCACACACAGCCACACACACACACACAGCCACACACACACAAACACACACACAGCCACACACATAAAGCCACAGCCACACACACAGCCACATTAACACACACAGCCACACACAGCCAGACATACACACACCACACACACAGCCACACACAGCCACACACAGCCACACACACACAGCCAGACACACAGCCCCACACACACACACAGCCACACACACAAAGCCATAGCCACACACACACACAAAGCCACAGCCACACACACAGCAACACACACAGCCAGCCACACATACACACACCCACACATCCACATCCACACACACAAAGCCACACACAGCCACAGCCATACACAGCCACACACATCCACACACACACACAGCCACACACACAGCCACAGCAACACACACAGCCACACACACCCACACATACACACATCCACACACACACACACAGCCACACACGCACACATACACACACACACACAGCCACAGCCACACACAGCCACACACATCCACAGACACACACACACAGCCACACACACAAAGCCACAGCCACAGGCATAGCCATAGCCACACACACACACATACACACAGGCAGTCACACACACACAACCACACACACACACACATACACAGCCACACACATAAAGCCACAGCCACACACACAGCCACACACAGCCAGACATACACACACCACACATCCAGCCACACACACACACAGCCAGACACACAGCCCCACACACACAAACAGCCACACACACAGCCACACACACACACACAGCCACACACACAAAGCCATAGCCACACACACACACACAAAGCCACAGCCACACACACAGCCACAGCAACACACACAGCCAGCCACACATACACACACCCACACATCCACATCCACACACACAAAGCCACACACAGCCAAAGCCATACACAGCCACACACACACACACAGCCACACACAAAGCCACAGCCACACACACAGCCACAGAAACACACAGCCACACACACCCACACATACACACATCCACACACACACACACACACAGCCACACACGCACACATACACACACACACAGCCACAGCCACACACAGCCACACACATTCACAGACACACACACACAGCCACACACACAAAGCCACAGCCACAGGCATAGCCATAGCCACACACACACATACACACAGGCTGTCACACACACACAGCCACACACACACACATACACAGCCACACACACAAAGCTACAGCCACACACACAGCCACACACACATACACAACCACACACACAAAGCCACAGCCACACACAGCCACACATACACACACCCATACACACAAAGCCACACACAGGCACACACAGCCACAGCCATACACAGCCACACACAGCCACACACACACACACACAGCCACACACACAAACACACACACACACACACAAACACACACACAGCCACACACATAAAGCCACAGCCACACACACAGCCACATTAACACACACAGCCACACACAGCCAGACATACACACACCCACACATCCACACACACAGCCACACACAGCCACACACACACAAACAGCCACACACACAGCCACACACACACACACACACACACACACACACACACAGCCACACACACAAAGCCATAGCCACACACATACACACACGCAGTCACACACACAGCCACACACACACACAGCCACACACAGCCACGGCGCCACAGCCACACACACATATGCACTACATACATCACGATACATGCAGAATATCCTGATGGATACACACATACACACACACACACAAAGCCACACACAGACACACACAGCCACAGACATACACAGCCACACACAGCCACACACAGCCACAGACACACGCACACACTGCCACACACACACACACACATAAAGCCACAGCCACACACACAGCCACATTAACACACACAGCCACACACAGCCACACATACACACACCCACACATCCACATACACAGCCACACACACACACAGCCACACACACAGCCATACACACACACACAGCCACACACACACAGCCACACACACAGCCACAGCCGCACACACAAAGCCACAGCCACACACACACATAGCCACAGCCACACACACACATACAGCCACACACACAAAGCCATAGCAACACACACAGCCAGCCACACATACACACACCCACACATCCACACACACAAAGCCACACACAGCCACAGCCATACACAGCCACACATACACACACGCAGTCACACACACAGCCACACACACACAGCCACACACAGACACACACACAGCCACACACACACACAGCCACACACACAAAGCTACAGCCACACACACACACACCCACACATACACACACACACACACACACAAAGCCACAGCCACACACACAGTCACAGCCACACACACAGTCACAGCCACAGACACCCACACCAACAAAACCACACACACACACACAGCCACATACACTCACCCACACAGAAAGCCACAGACACACACACACAGCCACATACACACACAGAGACACACACACACACACACAGCAGCCGCACACAAAAAGACACAGCCACACACACAAAACCACAGCCACACACACAAAGCCACAGCCACACACACACACAGCCACACACACACACAGTCTCACACACAAAGGCACAGCCACACACACAGCCACACACACAGCCACGCACACAGCCACACACACAGCCTCACACACACATCCACACACACAAAGCCACACACACAAAGCCACACACACAGCCACACGCAGCCACACACACAGCCACAGCAGCACACAGCCACACATACACACACATCCACATCCACACACACAAAGCCACACACACACACGCAGCCACACACACACAAACACAGCCGCACACAAAGCCACAGCCACACACACAGCAACACACACAGCCACACACAGCCAGCCACACATACACACACCCACACATCCACATCCACACACACAAAGCCACACCCAGCCACAGCCATACACAGCCACACACAGCCCCACACATAAAGCCACAGCCACACACACAGCCACAGCAACACACACAGCCACACATACACACACATCCACACACACACACACACACACACACAGCCATACACAGCCACACACACACACACAGCCACAGCCACACACACAAAGCCACAGCCACACACACAAAGCCACAGCCACAGGCATAGCCATAGCCACACACACACAGGCAGTCACACACACACAGCCACACACACATACACAGCCACACACAGACACACACTCACAGCCACACACACAAAGTTACAGCCACACACACACAACCACACACACAAAGCCACAGCCACACACAGCCACACATACACACACCCACACATCCATACACACAAAGCCACACACAGGCACACACAGCCACAGCCATACACAGCCACACACAGCCACACACACACACACAGCCACACACACACACACAGCCACACACAAAGCCACAGCCACACACACACAGCCACATTAACACACAGCCACACAGCCAGACATACACACACCCACACAGCCACACACAGCCACACACGCACACACACACACAGCCAGACACACAGCCTCACACACACACACACAAAGCCACAGCCACACACACAGCCACAGCCACACACACACACAGCCACACACACATAGCCACAGCCACACAGTCACATTAACACACAGCCACACAGCCAGACATACACACACCCACACAGCCACACACAGCCACACACGCACACACACACACAGCCAGACACACAGCCTCACACACACACACACACACACAAAGCCACAGCCACACACACACACAGCCACACACACAAAGCCACAGCCACACACACACACACAAAGCCACAGCCACACACACAGCCACAGCAACACACACAGCCAGCCACACATACACACACCCACACATCCACATCCACACACACAAAGCCACACACAGCCAAAGCCATACACAGCCACACACAAAGCCACAGCCACACACACAGCCACAGAAACACACACAGCCACACACACCCACACATACACACATCCACACACACACAGCCACACACGCACACATACACACACACACACAGCCACAGCCACACACAGCCACACACATCCACAGACACACACACACAGCCACACACACAAAGCCACAGCCACAGGCATAGCCATAGCCACACACACACATACACACAGGCAGTCACACACACACAGCCACACACACACACACACATACACAGCCACACACACAAAGCTACAGCCACACACACAGCCACACACACACACACAAGCACACACACAAAGCCACAGCCACACACAGCCACACATACACACACCCATACACACAAAGCCACACACAGGCACACACAGCCACAGCCATACACAGCCACACACAGCCACACACACACACACACACAGCCACACACACAAACACACACACAAACACACACACAGCCACACACATAAAGCCACAGCCACACACACAGCCACATTAACACACACAGCCACACACAGCCAGACATACACACACCCACACATCCACACACACAGCCACACACAGCCACACACACACACACAGCCAGACACACAGCCCCACACACACAAACAGCCACACACACAGCCACACACACACACACACACACACACAGCCACACACACAAAGCCATAGCCACACACATACACACACGCAGTCACACACACAGCCACACACACACACAGCCACACACAGCCACGGCGCCACAGCCACACACACATATGCACTACATACATCACGATACATGCAGAATATCCTGATGGATACACACATACACACACACACAAAGCCACACACAGACACACACAGCCACAGACATACACAGCCACACACAGCCACACACAGCCACAGACACACGCACACACTGCCACACACACACACACACATAAAGCCACAGCCACACACACAGCCACATTAACACACACAGCCACACACAGCCACACATACACACACCCACACATCCACATCCACACACACAGCCACACACACACACACAGCCACACACACAGCCATACACAGCCACACACGCGCACACACACACACAGCCACACACACAGCCACAGCCGCACACACAAAGCCACAGCCACACACACACATAGCCACAGCCACACACACACATACAGCCACACACACAAAGCCATAGCAACACACACAGCCACACAGCCAGCCACACATACACACACCCACACATCCACACACACAAAGCCACACACAGCCACAGCCATGCACAGCCACACATACACACACGCAGTCACACACACAGCCACACACACACAGCCACACACAGACACACACACAGCCACACACACACACAGCCACACACACAAAGCTACAGCCACACACACACACACCCACACATACACACACACAAAGCCACAGCCACACACACAGTCACAGCCACACACACAGTCACAGCCACAGACACCCACACCCACAAAACCACACACACACACAGCCACATACACTCACCCACACAGAAAGCCACAGACACACACACAGCCACATACACACACAGAGACACACACACACACACAGCCGCACACAAAAAGACACAGCCACACACACAAAACCACAGCCACACACACAAAGCCACAGCCACACACACACACAGCCACACACACACACACAGCCACACACACACACAGTCTCACACACAAAGGCACAGCCACACACACAGCCACACACACAGCCACGCACACAGCCACGCACACAGCCTCACACACACAAAGCCACACACACAAAGCCACACACACACACACACAGCCACACGCAGCCACACACACAGCCACAGCAGCACACAGCCACACATACACACACATCCACATCCACACACACAAAGCCACACACAGCCACACACACACGCAGCCACACACACAGAAACACAGCCGCACACAAAGCCACAGCCACACACACAGCAACACACACAGCCAGCCACACATACACACACCCACACACACAAAGCCACACACAGCCACAGCCATACACAGCCCCACACATAAAGCCACAGCCACACACACAGCCACAGCAACACACACAGCCACACATACACACACATCCACACACACACACACACACAGCCATACACAGCCACACACACACAGCCACACACACAAAGCCACAGCCACACACACAAAGCCACAGCCACAGGCATAGCCATAGCCACACACACACAGGCAGTCACACACACACAGCCACACACACATACACAGCCACACACAGACACACACTCACAGCCACACACACAAAGCCACAGCCACACACAGCCACACATACACACACCCACACATCCATACACACAAAGCCACACACAGGCACACACAGCCACAGCCATACACAGCCACACACAGCCACACACACACACACACAGCCACACACACACACACACACACACACACACAGCCACACACAAAGCCACAGCCACACACACACAGCCACATTAACACACAGCCACACAGCCAGACATACACACACCCACACAGCCACACACAGCCACACACGCACACACACACACAGCCAGACACACAGCCTCACACACACACACAAAGCCACAGCCACACACACAGCCACAGCCACACACACACACAGCCACACACACAAAGCCACAGCCACACACACACACACATAGCCACAGCCACACACACATACACACACACAGTCACACACAGCCACAGCCACACACACAAAGCCACAGACACACACACAGCCACAGCAACACACACAGCCACAGACAGCCACACAGACAGCCACACATACACACCCACACATCCACACTCACAAAGCCACACACAGCCACACACACGCACACACAGCCAGAGCCACACACACAAAGCCACAGCCACACACACCCACAAAACCACACCCAGCCACACACACACACACACACAGGCACATACACTCACCCACATAGAAAGCCACAGACACACACAGCCACATACACACACAGACACACACACAGCCGCACACACAAAGACACAGCCACACACACAGCCACACACACAGCCACACACACACATCCACACACAGCCGCACACACAGCCACACACACAGCCCCAGCAACACACAGCCACACACAGCCACACATACACAGCCGCACACAAAGCCACAGCCACACACAGCCACAGCAACACACACAGCCACACATACACACACCCTCACATCCACACACACAAAGCCACACACAGCCACAGCCATACACAGCCACACACAGCCCCACACAGACACACACAGACACACACACACAGCCACACACATAAAGCCACAGCCACAAACAAAGCCACAGCCACAAACAAAGCCACAGCCACACACACAGCCACAGCAACACACAGCCACACACAGCCACACAGACAGCCACACAGACAGCCACACAGACAGCCACACAGACAGCCACACAGACAGCCACACATACACACAGCCACACATACACACACACAAAGCCACACATAGCCACACACACACACACACAGCCAAACAGAGCCACATCCACACACAGCCAGAGCCACACACACAAAGCCACAGCCACACACACCCACACATACAAAGCCACACACACAGCCACCACACACACACACACACATCCACACACAGCCACAGCCATACACAGCCACACACAGGCACAGACACACACACACTCACAGCCACATTAACACACACAGCCACACACACACACACCCACACATCCACATTCACACACACAGCCAACACACACACAAAGCCACAGACACACAGCCGCACACAAAGCCACAGCCACACACACAGCCACAGCAACACACACAGCCACATACAGCCAGCCACACATACACACAGCCACACATCCACATCCACACACACAAAGCCACACATAGCCACAGCCACACACACACACACAGCCACAGCCAGACACACCCAGAGCCACACACACACAAAGCCACACACACAAAGCCACAGCCACACACACCCACAAAACCACACCCAGACACACACACACACACACACACACACAGGCACATACACTCACCCACATAGAAAGCCACAGACACACACACAGCCACATACACACACAGACACACACACACACACACACACACACACACACACAGCCGCACACACAAAGACACAGCCACACACACAGCCACACACACAGCCACACACAGCCACACACCCACACATCCACATTCACACACACAGCCAACACACACACAAAGCCACAGACACACAGCCGCACACAAAGCCACAGCCACACACACAGCCACAGCAACACACACAGCCACATACTGCCAGCCACACATACATACACCCACACATCCACATACACAAAGCCACAGCCACACACATAAAGCCACAGCCACACACATAAAGCCACAGCCACACACATAAAGCCACAGCCACACACAGCCACAGCAACACACACAGCCACACAGACAGCCACACATACACACACCCACACATCCACACACACAAAGCCACACACACACAGTCACAGCCAGAGCCAGACACACAAAAGCCACAGCCACACACACAAAGCCACAGCCACACACACCCACACATACAAAGCCACACACAGCCACAGCCATACACACAGCCACACGCACACACACCACCACCCCACACACACACACACACACACACACACACACAGACACACACAAGCAGCCACACACACTTAACCACAGGCAGCCACAGCCACACATACACACACCCACACACACAAAGCCACAGCCACACACACAACCACACACACAGCCACACACACAAAGCCACAGCCACAGCAACACACACAGCCACAGCAACACACACAGCCACACACACACACAGACCCACACACAGCCACACACACACACACACACACACACACATAGCCACACATAGCCACAGCCACACACACACACACAGCCACACACACAGTTACACACACAGCCACACACACACACACAGGCACATACACTCACCCACATAGAAAGCCACAGACACACACACAGCCACATACACACACAGACACACACACACACAGCCGCACACACAAAGACACAGCCACACACACAGCCACACACACAGCCACACACACAGCCACACACAGCCACACACACACACACACACACACACAGCCACACACACAGCCCCAGCAACACACAGCCACACATACACACACACATCCACACACACACAGCCGCACACAAAGCCACAGCCACACACAGCCACAGCAACACACACAGCCACACACAGCTAGCCACACATACACACACCCTCACATCCACATACACAAAGCCACACACAGCCACAGCCATACACAGCCACACACAGCCCCACACACACAGACACACACACACACACAGCCACACACATAAAGCCACAGCCACAAACAAAGCCAAAGCCACAGCAACACACAGCCACACATACACACACCCACACATCCACACACACAAAGCCACACATAGCCACACACACACAGCCAAACAGAGCCACATCCACACACAGCCAGAGCCACACACACAAAGCCACAGCGACACACACCCACACATACAAAGCCACACACAGCCACACCCACACACACAGCCACCACACACACACACACACACACACAAACACAGCCACACATACACACACCCACACATCCACACAGCCACAGCCATACACAGCCACACACAGGCACAGACACACACACACTCACAGCCACATTAACACACACAGCCACACACACACACACCCACACATCCACATTCACACACACAGCCAACACACACACAAAGCCACAGACACACAGCCGCACACAAAGCCACAGCCACACACACAGCCACAGCAACACACACAGCCACATACAGCCAGCCACACATACATACACCCACACATCCACACACACAAAGCCACACACAGCCACAGCCATACACAGCCACAGCCATACACAGCCACACACAGACCCACACACACAGACACACACACACACACACACACACACACACAGCCACACACATAAAGCCACAGCCACACACATAAAGCCACAGCCACACACACAGCCACACAGACAGCCACACATACACACACCCACACATCCACACACACAAAGCCACACACACAGTCACAGTCACACACAGCCAGAGCCAGACACACAAAAGCCACAGCCACAAACACAAAGCCACAGCCACACACACCCACACACACAAAGCCACACGCACACACACCGCCACCCCACACACACACACACACACACACACAGCCACACACAAGCAGCCACACACACTTAACCACAGGCAGCCACAGCCACACATACACACACCCACACACACAAAGCCACAGCCACACACACAACCACACACACAGCCACACACACAAAGCCACAGCCACACACACACAGCCACAGCAACACACACAGCCACACACACACAGACCCACACAAAGCCACACACAGACACACACACACATACATAGCCACACATAGCCACAGCCACACACACACACACAGCCACACACACAGTTACACACACAGCCACACACACACAGCCACACACACAAAGCCACAGCCACACACACACGCAGCCACACACACACACACACACACACTCACAGACACACACACACAGCCACACACAGCCACACACGGCCACAGCAACACACCGCCACACACAGCCACACATACACACACCCACACACACAAAGTCACACACAGCCACACACACACACAGCCACACACAGCCACACACACAGCCGCACACACAAAGCCACAGCCACACACAGCCACTCCCACAGCCACACACACATACACAGTCACACACACAAAGCCACAGCCCACACACACACACACACACACACACACACACACGCAGCCACACACAGCCAAACACACAGCCACAGCGCCACACACACACACACTCAGAGACACACACACAGCAACATACACACACACACACAGCCACACAAAGCCACAACCACACACACACACACAGCCACACACACAAAGCCACAGCCCCACACACGGCCACAGCAACACACACAGCCACACACAGCCACACACACACAGCCATACACACACAGCCACACACACACACCCACACATCCACACACACAAAGCCACACGCAGCCACAGCCATACACAGCCACACACAGATACACACACGGCCAAACACATAAAGCTACAGCCACACACACAGCCACAGCAACACACACAGCCACACATACACACACACATCCACACACACAGCCACACACACACACAGCAATATACAGCCACACATGCACACACACACACACAGCCACACACACACACACATACACAGCCGCACACACAAAGCCACAGCCACACACACAGCCACACACACACACAGTCACACATACACAAAGCCACAGCCACACACACACAAAGCCACAGCCCCACACACACATATACACACAGCCACACACACACACAGCCACACACAAACACACACACACACACATCCACACACACAAAGCCACAGCCACACACAGCCACACACACACACACACACATCCACACACACAAAGCCACAAACAGCCACACACACAGACACGCACACTCAGCCACACACACAGCCACAGCAACACACAGCCACACACGCACAGCCACACACACACAGCCATACACAGCCACACACACACAGCCATACACCTAAAGCGACACCCACACACACAGCCACATCCACACACACAGCCATACACAGCCACACACACACAACCACACACACACACACACACACACACACAGCTATACACAGCCACACACACACACAAACACACACTCAGCCACACACATACACAGCCACACACACAGCCACACACACAAAGCCACAGACACACACACAGCCACACACACACACACAGCCACAGCCACACACACAGTTACACACACACAGCCAAACACACACACACAGCCACACACACACACACAGAGCCACACACACACAAAGCCACAGACACACACACACACACACAAAGCCACAGCCACAAACACAGCCACAGCCACACACACAAAGCCACACACAGCCACACACACACAAATCCACAGCCACACACACAAAGCCACAGCCCCACACAAGGCCACAACCACACACACACAGCCACACACAGAAAGCCACAGACACAGACACAGCAACACACACAGCCACACACAGCCACACACACAGCTACACATCCACACACCCACACATCCACAACCACACACATAAAGCCACACACAGCCAGAGACACACACACATTGCCACGCAGACAAAGCCACAGCCACACACACACAGCCACAGCAACACACACAGCCAGAGACACACACACACATCCACGCACACAAAGCCACAGTCACACACACCTACACAAAGCCACACACAGCCACAGTCATACACAGCCATACACACAGCCACACACACACAACCACAGGCAGCCACAGCCACACATACACACACCCACACACACAAAGCCACAGCCACACAGACAGCCACACACACAAAGCCACAGCCACACACAGCCACAGCAACACACAGCCACACATACACACACCCACACATCCACATACACACACACAAAGCCACACACAGTTACAGCCGCACACACAGCCACACACAGATACACACACATAGCCCCAGACACACACACACACAGCCACACACAGAAAACCACAGCCACAGCCCCACACAGCTACACACACAGCCACACACACAAAGCCACAGCCACACACACACACACACACACAGCCACACACACACACAGAGCCACACACAGCCACAGCCACACACAGCCACAGCAACACACACAGCCACATACAGCCAGCCACACATACACACACCCTCACATCCACATCCACACACACAAAGCCACAGACACACAGCCGCACACAAAGCCACAGCCACACACACAGCCACAGCCACACACACAGCCACAGCAACACACACAGCCACATACAGCCAGCCACACATACACACACCCTCACATCCACATCCACACACACAAAGCCACACACAGCCACAGCCATACACAGCCACACACAGCCCCACACAGACACACACACACAGCCACACACATAAAGCCACAGCCACACACACAGCCACAGCAACACACAGCCACACAGACAGCCACACAGACAGCCACACAGACAGCCACACATACACACACACCCACACATACACACACACAAAGCCACACATAGCCACACACACACACAGCCAAACAGAGCCACATCCACACACAGCCAGAGCCACACACACAAAGCCACACACACCCACACATACAAAGCCACACACACAGCCACCACACACACACACACAGCCACACACAGCCACAGCCATACACAGCCACACACACACACACCCACACATCCACATTCACACACACAGCCAACACACACACAAAGCCACAGACACACAGCCGCACACAAAGCCACAGCCACACACACAGCCACAGCAACACACACAGCCACATACAGCCAGCCACACATACACACACCCACACATCCACATCCACACACACAAAGCCACACACAGCCACAGCCACACACACAGCCACAGCCAGACACAGCCAGAGCCACAGACACACAAAGCCACACACACAAAGCCACAGCCACACACACCCACAAAACCACACACAGCCACACACAGCTAGCCACACATACACACACCCTCACAGCCACATCCACACACACAAAGCCACACACAGCCACAGTCATACACAGCCACACACAGCCCCACACACACAGACACACACACACACAGCCACACACATAAAGCCACAGCCACAAAGCCACAGCCACAAACAAAGCCACAGCCACACACACAGCCACAGCAACACACAGCCACACAGACAGCCACACAGACAGCCACACAGACAGCCACACATACACACACCCACACATCCACACACACACAGCCAAACAGAGCCACATCCACACACAGCCAGAGCCACACACACAAAGCCACAGCCACACACACACACAGCCACATACACACACAGACACACACACAGCCGCACACAGCCACACACACACACATCCACACACAGCCACACACACACACCCACACATCCACATTCACACACACAGCCAACACACACACAAAGCCACAGACACACAGCCGCACACAAAGCCACAGCCACACACACAGCCACAGCAACACACACAGCCACATACAGCCAGCCACACATACATACACCCACACATCCACATCCACACACACACAGCCACACACAGCCACACACACAGACACACACACACACACACACACACACACACAGCCACACACATAAAGCCACAGCCACACACACATAAAGCCACAGCCACACACAGCCACAGCACACACAGCCACACAGACAGCCACACATACACACACCCACACAAAGCCACACACACAGTCACAGCCACACACAGCCAGAGCCAGACACACAAAAGCCACAGCCACACACACAAAGCCACAGCCACACACACCCACACATACAAAGCCACACACAGCCACAGCCATACACACAGCCACACGCACACACACCGCCACCCCACACACACACACACACACACACACACACACTTAACCACAGGCAGCCACAGCCACACATACACACACCCACACACACAAAGCCACAGCCACACACACAACCACACACACAGCCACACACACAAAGCCACAGCCACACACAGACAGCCACAGCAACACACACAGCCACACACACACAGACCCACACAAAGCCACACACAGCCACACACACACATACATAGCCACACATAGCCACAGCCACACACACACACACAGCCACACACACAGTTACACACAGCCACACACACAGCCACACACACACAGCCACACACACCCACACAGGCACATACACTCACCCACATAGAAAGCCACAGACACACACACAGCCACATACACACACAGACACACACACACACACACAGCCGCACACACAAAGACACAGCCACACACACAGCCACACACACACACATCCACACAGCCACACACACACACAGCCACACACACAGCCCCAGCCACACACAGCCACACATACACACACATCCACACACACACAGCCGCACACAAAGCCACAGCCACACACAGCCACACACAGCTAGCCACACATACACACACCCTCACATCCACATCCACACACACAAAGCCACACACAGCCACAGTCATACACAGCCACACACAGCCCCACACACACAGACACACACACACACAGCCACACACATAAAGCCACAGCCACAAAGCCACAGCCACAAACAAAGCCACAGCCACACACACAGCCACAGCAACACACAGCCACACAGACAGCCACACAGACAGCCACACAGACAGCCACACATACACACACCCACACATCCACACACACACAGCCAAACAGAGCCACATCCACACACAGCCAGAGCCACACACACAAAGCCACAGCCACACACACCCACACATACAAAGCCACACACACAGCCACACGCACACACAAACACAGCCACACATACACACACCCACACATCCAGCCACAGCCATACACAGCCACACACAGGCACAGACACACACACACACTCACAGCCACATTCACACACACAGCCAACACACACACAAAGCCACAGACACACAGCCGCACACAAAGCCACAGCCACACACACAGCCAGCCACACATACATACACCCACACATCCACACACACAAAGCCACACACAGCCACACACACACACACACACACACACACACACAGCCACACACAAAGCCACAGCCACACACATAAAGCCACAGCCACACACACAGCCACAGCAACACACACAGCCACACACACAAAGCCACACACATAGTCACAGCCACACACAGCCAGAGCCAGACACACAAAAGCCACAGCCACACACACAAAGCCACACACACCCACACATACAAAGCCACACACAGCCACAGCCATACACACAGCCACACGCACACACACCGCCACCCCACACACACACACACACACAGCCACACACAAGCAGCCACACACACTTAACCACAGGCAGCCACAGCCACACATACACACACCCACACACACAAAGCCACAGCCACACACACAACCACACACACAGCCAGACACACAAAGCCACAGCCACACACACAGCCACACACACACAGACCCACACAAAGCCACACACAGCCACACACACATACATAGCCACACATAGCCACAGCCACACACACACACACACAGCCACACACACAGTTACACACACAGCCACACACACACACACAAAGCCACAGCCACACACACACACACGCAGCCACACACACACACACACACACTCACAGACACACACACACACAGCCACACACACACACACAGCCACAGACACACACAGCCACACACACAAAGCCACAGCAACACACACCGCCACACACAGCCACACATACACACACCCACACACACAAAGTCACACACACAGCCACACACAGCCACACACACAGCCACACACACAGCCACACACACAGCCGCACACACAGCCGCACACACAGCCGCACACAGCCACTCCCACAGCCACACACACACAGCCACACACACAAAGCCACAGCCACACACACACACAGCCACACACAGCCAAACACACAGCCACACACACACACACACACACAGCCACATACACACAGCAACATACACACACACGGCCACAGCAACACACACAGCCACACATACATACACACAAAGCCACACACAGCCACAGCCACACACACACAGCCATACACAGACACACACACACACAGCCACACACACACACAGCCACACACACAGCCACACACACAGCCACACACACAGCCACACATCCACACACACAGCCACAGCCATACACAGCCACACACAGATACACACACGGCCACACACATAAAGCTACAGCCACACACACAGCCACAGCAACACACACAGCCACACATACACACACACATCCACATACACAGCCACACACAGCCACACACACACACAGCCATATACAGCCACACATGCACACACACACACAGCCACACACACACACACATACACAGCCGCACACACAAAGCCACAGCCACACACACAGCCACACACACACACACACACACACACACAGTCACACACACACACAAAGCCACACACACACAAAGCCACAGCCCCACACACACACACACACACACATATACACACAGCCACACACACACACACACACAGCCACACACAGCCACACACACACACAGCCACACACAGAGCTACAGGCTGCCACAGCCACACACACAAAGCCACAAACAGCCACACACACAGACACACGCACACTCAGCCACACACACAGCCACAGCAACACACAGCCACACACGCACAGCCATACACAGCCACACACAGACACACACACACACACACACACACAGCCATACACCTAAAGCGACACCCACACACACAGCCACATCCACACACACAGCCATACACAGCCACACACACACAACCACACACACACACAGCTATACACAGCCACACACACACACAAACACACACTCAGCCACACACATACACAGCCACACACACAGACACACAGCCACACACACAAAGCCACAGACACACACACAAAGCCACACACACACACATAGCCACAGCCACACACACACGCAGTTACACACACACACACAGCCACACACAGAGCTACAGGCTGCCACAGCCACACACACATCCACACACCCACACACAAAGCCACAGCCACAGCCACAAACACAGCCACAGCCACACACACAAAGCCACAGCCCCACACAAAGCCACAACCACACACAAAGCCACAACCACACACAAACACAGCCACACACACACACACACACACACACAGCCACACAAAGCCACAGACACACACACAGCCACAGCAACACACACAGCCACACACACAGCTACACATACACACACCCACACATCCACAACCACACACATAAAGCCACACACAGCCAGAGACACACACACACATTGCCACTCAGACAAAGCCACAGCTACACACACAGCCACACACACACACACACAGCCACACACACAAAGCCACAGCCACACACAGAGCTACAGCCACACACAGAGCTACAGCCACACACAGAGCTACAGGCTGCCACATCCACACACACATCCACACACCCACACACCCACCCACCCACACACACACACAAAGCCACAGCCACACACAGCCACACACACAAAGCCACAGCCACACACACAGCCACAACCACACACAGCCACACACACACAAAGCCACAGCCCCACACAAAGCCACAACCACACACACAGCCACAACCACACACACAGCCACAGCGCCACAGCCACACACACAGCCACACACACACACATCCACACAGCCACACACACACACAGCCACACACAGCCACACATACACACACATCCACACACACACAGCCGCACACAAAGCCACAGCCACACACAGCCACACACAGCTAGCCACACATACACACACCCTCACATCCACATCCACACACACAAAGCCACACACAGCCACAGTCATACACAGCCACACACAGCCCCACACACACAGACACACACACACACAGCCACACACATAAAGCCACAGCCACAAAGCCACAGCCACAAACAAAGCCACAGCCACACACACAGCCACAGCAACACACAGCCACACAGACAGCCACACAGACAGCCACACAGACAGCCACACAGACAGCCACACATACACACACCCACACATCCACACACACACAGCCAAACAGAGCCACATCCACACACAGCCAGAGCCACACACACAAAGCCACAGCCACACACACCCACACATACAAAGCCACACACACAGCCACACGCACACACAAACACAGCCACACATACACACACCCACACATCCAGCCACAGCCATACACAGCCACACACAGGCACAGACACACACACACATTCACACACACAGCCAACACACACACAAAGCCACAGACACACAGCCGCACACAAAGCCACAGCCACACACACAGCCAGCCACACATACATACACCCACACATCCACACACACAAAGCCACACACAGCCACACACACACAGCCACACACACACAGCCACACACATAAAGCCACAGCCACACACACAGCCACAGCAACACACACAGCCACACACACAAAGCCACACACATAGTCACAGCCACACACAGCCAGAGCCAGACACACAAAAGCCACAGCCACACACACAAAGCCACACACACCCACACATACAAAGCCACACACAGCCACAGCCATACACACAGCCACACGCACACACACCGCCACCCCACACACACACACACACACAAGCAGCCACACACACTTAACCACAGGCAGCCACAGCCACACATACACACACCCACACACACAAAGCCACAGCCACACACACAACCACACACACAGCCAGACACACAAAGCCACAGCCACACACACAGCCACACACACACAGACCCACACAAAGCCACACACAGCCACACACACACACATAGCCACACATAGCCACAGCCACACACACAGTTACACACACAGCCACACACACAAAGCCACAGCCACACACACACACACGCAGCCACACACACACACACACACACACACAAAGTCACACACACAGCCACACACACACAGACCCACACAAAGCCACACACAGCCACACACACATACATAGCCACACATAGCCACAGCCACACACACACACACACAGCCACACACACAGTTACACACACAGCCACACACACACACACAAAGCCACAGCCACACACACACACACGCAGCCACACACACACACACACACACACACTCACAGACACACACACACACAGCCACACACACACACACAGCCACAGACACACACAGCCACACACACAAAGCCACAGCAACACACACCGCCACACACAGCCACACATACACACACCCACACACACAAAGTCACACACACAGCCACACACAGCCACACACACAGCCGCACACACAGCCGCACACACAGCCGCACACACAGCCGCACACACAGCCGCACACAGCCACTCCCACAGCCACACACACACAGCCACACACACAAAGCCACAGCCACACACACACACAGCCACACACAGCCAAACACACAGCCACACACACACACACACACACAGCCACATACACACAGCAACATACACACACACGGCCACAGCAACACACACAGCCACACATACATACACACAAAGCCACACACAGCCACAGCCACACACACACAGCCATACACAGACACACACACACACAGCCACACACACACACAGCCACACACACAGCCACACACACAGCCACACACACAGCCACACATCCACACACACAGCCACAGCCATACACAGCCACACACAGATACACACACGGCCACACACATAAAGCTACAGCCACACACACAGCCACAGCAACACACACAGCCACACATACACACACACATCCACATACACAGCCACACACAGCCACACACACACACAGCCATATACAGCCACACATGCACACACACACACAGCCACACACACACACACATACACAGCCGCACACACAAAGCCACAGCCACACACACAGCCACACACACACACACACACACACACACAGTCACACACACACACAAAGCCACACACACACAAAGCCACAGCCCCACACACACACACACACACACATATACACACAGCCACACACACACACACACACAGCCACACACAGCCACACACACACACAGCCACACACAGAGCTACAGGCTGCCACAGCCACACACACAAAGCCACAAACAGCCACACACACAGACACACGCACACTCAGCCACACACACAGCCACAGCAACACACAGCCACACACGCACAGCCATACACAGCCACACACAGACACACACACACACACACACACACAGCCATACACCTAAAGCGACACCCACACACACAGCCACATCCACACACACAGCCATACACAGCCACACACACACAACCACACACACACACAGCTATACACAGCCACACACACACACAAACACACACTCAGCCACACACATACACAGCCACACACACAGACACACAGCCACACACACAAAGCCACAGACACACACACAAAGCCACACACACACACATAGCCACAGCCACACACACACGCAGTTACACACACACACACAGCCACACACAGAGCTACAGGCTGCCACAGCCACACACACATCCACACACCCACACACAAAGCCACAGCCACAGCCACAAACACAGCCACAGCCACACACACAAAGCCACAGCCCCACACAAAGCCACAACCACACACAAAGCCACAACCACACACAAACACAGCCACACACACACACACACACACACACAGCCACACAAAGCCACAGACACACACACAGCCACAGCAACACACACAGCCACACACACAGCTACACATACACACACCCACACATCCACAACCACACACATAAAGCCACACACAGCCAGAGACACACACACACATTGCCACTCAGACAAAGCCACAGCTACACACACAGCCACACACACACACACACAGCCACACACACAAAGCCACAGCCACACACAGAGCTACAGCCACACACAGAGCTACAGCCACACACAGAGCTACAGGCTGCCACATCCACACACACATCCACACACCCACACACCCACCCACCCACACACACACACAAAGCCACAGCCACACACAGCCACACACACAAAGCCACAGCCACACACACAGCCACAACCACACACAGCCACACACACACAAAGCCACAGCCCCACACAAAGCCACAACCACACACACAGCCACAACCACACACACAGCCACAGCGCCACAGCCACACACACAGCCACACACACACACATCCACACAGCCACACACACACACAGCCACACACAGCCACACATACACACACATCCACACACACACAGCCGCACACAAAGCCACAGCCACACACAGCCACACACAGCTAGCCACACATACACACACCCTCACATCCACATCCACACACACAAAGCCACACACAGCCACAGTCATACACAGCCACACACAGCCCCACACACACAGACACACACACACACAGCCACACACATAAAGCCACAGCCACAAAGCCACAGCCACAAACAAAGCCACAGCCACACACACAGCCACAGCAACACACAGCCACACAGACAGCCACACAGACAGCCACACAGACAGCCACACATACACACACCCACACATCCACACACACACAGCCAAACAGAGCCACATCCACACACAGCCAGAGCCACACACACAAAGCCACAGCCACACACACCCACACATACAAAGCCACACACACAGCCACACGCACACACAAACACAGCCACACATACACACACCCACACATCCAGCCACAGCCATACACAGCCACACACAGGCACAGACACACACACACATTCACACACACAGCCAACACACACACAAAGCCACAGACACACAGCCGCACACAAAGCCACAGCCACACACACAGCCAGCCACACATACATACACCCACACATCCACACACACAAAGCCACACACAGCCACACACACACAGCCACACACACACAGCCACACACATAAAGCCACAGCCACACACACAGCCACAGCAACACACACAGCCACACACACAAAGCCACACACATAGTCACAGCCACACACAGCCAGAGCCAGACACACAAAAGCCACAGCCACACACACAAAGCCACACACACCCACACATACAAAGCCACACACAGCCACAGCCATACACACAGCCACACGCACACACACCGCCACCCCACACACACACACACACACAAGCAGCCACACACACTTAACCACAGGCAGCCACAGCCACACATACACACACCCACACACACAAAGCCACAGCCACACACACAACCACACACACAGCCAGACACACAAAGCCACAGCCACACACACAGCCACACACACACAGACCCACACAAAGCCACACACAGCCACACACACACACATAGCCACACATAGCCACAGCCACACACACAGTTACACACACAGCCACACACACAAAGCCACAGCCACACACACACACACGCAGCCACACACACACACACACACACACTCACAGACACACACACACACAGCCACACACACACACACAGCCACAGACACACACAGCCACACACACAAAGCCACAGCAACACACACCGCCACACACAGCCACACATACACACACCCACACACACAAAGTCACACACACAGCCACACACAGCCACACACACAGCCACACACACAGCCACACACACAGCCGCACACACAGCCGCACACACAGCCGCACACACAAAGCCACAGCCACACACAGCCACTCCCACAGCCACACACACACACAGCCACACACACAAAGCCACAGCCACACACACACACAGCCACACACAGCCAAACACACAGCCACACACACACACACACACACAGCCACATACACACAGCAACATACACACACACGGCCACAGCAACACACACAGCCACACATACATACACACAAAGCCACACACAGCCACAGCCACACACACACAGCCACACACACACAGCCATACACAGACACACACACACAGCCACACACACACACAGCCACACACACAGCCACACATCCACACACACAAAGCCACACGCAGCCACAGCCATACACAGCCACACACAGATACACACACGGCCACACACATAAAGCTACAGCCACACACACAGCCACAGCAACACACACAGCCACACATACACAACCACACACAAAGCCACACAGCCATACACAGCCACAGCAACACATACAGCCACGCAGACAAAGCCACAGCCACACACACCCACACACACAAAGCCACACACAGCCACACACAGCCACACCCACAGCCAGCCACACACACACACAGCCAAACACACACAGCCACACACACACAGCCACACTTACACACACACCCACACACACACACAGACACACACACACAGCCACAGCAACACACACAGCCACACACACACACCCACACATCCACAACCACACACATAATGCCACACACAGCCACAGCAACACACACAGCCAGAGACATACACACACACATCCACGCACACAAAGCCACAGCCACACACTCAAAGCCACAGTCACACACACCCACGCACACACACAAAGCCACAGTCATACACAGCCACACACACACACAACCACAGGCAGCCACAGCCACACATACACACACACCCACACACACAAAGCCACAGCCACACAGACAGCCACACACACAGCCACAGCCACACACAGCCACAGCCACACACACACAAAGCCACAGCCACACACAGCCACACATACACACACCCACACATCCACATACACACACACAAAGCCACACACAGCCACAGCCGCACACACACACACAGCCACACACAGCCACACACAGCCACACACAGAAAACCACAGCCACACACACACAAACACACACAGCCACACACACACACAGAGCCACACACAGCCACAAACACACACAGCCAAACACACAGCCACACAGACAAAGCCACAGCCACACACACAGCCACACACACACACACACACACACAGCCACGCACACAGCCACACACACACAGCTACACACACACAGCTACACACACACAGCTACACACACACAGCTACACACACACAGCTACACACAGAGCCACAGCCACACACACAGCCACACACACAGCCACACACACAAAGCCACAGCTACAAACTCAAAGCCACAGCCACACACACACACAGCCACACACAGAGCTACAGGCTGCCACAGCCACACACACAAAGCCACAGCCACACACAGCCACAAACACAGCCACAGCCACACACACAAAGCCACACACAGCCACACACACAAATCCACAGCCACACACACAGCCACAGCCATACACACACAAAGCCACAGCCCCACACAAAGCCACAAGCACACACACAGCCACACACACACAGCCATAGCGCCACAGCCACACACACAAAGCCACAGACACACACACAGCCACAGCAACACACACAGCCACACATACACACACCCACACATCCACAACCACACACAGCCACAGCAACACACACACACACACACATACACAGCCACGCAGACAAAGCCACACACACAGCCACAGCCATACACAGCCACACACACCCACACAAAGCCACACACAGCCACAGCCATACACAGCCACACACACAGCCACACCCACACACACAGCCAGCCACAAACACACACACACAGCCACACACACAGCCAAACACACACACAGCCACACACACACAGCCACACACACACACACACAGCCACACACACACACAGCCACACACACACACACACACACAGCCACAGCCACACACACAGCCACAGACACAAAGTCAAACACAGCCACACACACAAAGCCACACACAGCCACACACAGAGCTACAGGCAGCCACAGCCACACACACACAGCCACGCATACACACACCCACACACACAAAGCCACAGCCACACACACAGCCACAGCCACACACACACAAAGCCACAGCCCCACACACACACAACCACAGCCACACACACAGCCACACACACAGCCACACACACAGCCACACACGCAAAGCCACAGACACACACACACACAGCAACACACACAGCCACACACACAGCCACACACACACACCCACACATCCACAACCACACACAAACCCACACACAGCCAGAGACACACACACACACACACACACAGCCACGCAGACAAAGCCACAGCCACACACACCCACACACACAAAGCAACACACAGCCATACACAGCCACACCCACACACACAGCCACACCCACACACACAGCCAGCCACACACACACACAGCCACACACACACACACAGCCACACACACCCACAAAGCCAAAGCCACACATACAGCCACACACATAGCCACACACACAAAGCCACACACACAAAGCCACAGTCACACACACAGCCACACACACAGCCACAGCCACACACATACATACACACACACAAAGCCACAGCCACACACAAAGCCACACACACAACCACACACACAAACACACAGCCACAGCAACACACACAGCCAGAGACACACACACAGCCACGCAGACAAAGCCACAGCCACACACACACACACACAAAGCCACAGCCACACACACCCACACACACAAAGCCACACACAGCCACAGCCATACACAGCCACACACACACAGCCACACACACACACAGCCACACACACACACACAGCCACACACACACACACAGCCACACACACACACACAGCCACACACACACACAGCGACACACACAAAGCCAAAGCCACACACACACACAGCCACACACACAAAGCCACACACACAAAGCCACACACAGCGCTATAGGCAGCCACAGCCACACACACAACCACGCATACACACACCCACACAAAGCTACAGCGACACACAGCCACAGCCACTCACACAGCCACAGCCACAGACACAAAGCCACACACACAGCCACACACACATCCAAAGCCACACACACAGCCACAGCCACACACAGCCACACACACACAAAGCCACAGCCCCACACAAAGCCATAACCACACACACAGCCACACACACACAGCCACAGCGCCACAGCCACACACACAGCCACACACACAGCCACACACACACACAGCCACACACGCAAAGCCACAGACACACACACAGCCACAGCAACAAACACAGCCACACATACACCCACACATCCACAACCACACACATAAAGCCACACAGCCACACACAGCCAGAGACACACACACACAGCCACACAGACAAAGCCACAGCCACACACACAAAGCCACACACAGCCATACACAGCCACACACACACACACAAACACACACACAGCCACACTTACACACACCCACACACAAAGCCAAAGCCACACATACAGCCACACACACAGCCACACACACAAAGCCACACATAGCCCCACACACAGAAAGCCACAGCCACACACAACCACACACACAGCCACAGCCACACACAGCCACACACACACACACACAAAACCACAGCCACACACAAAGCCACAACCACACACACACAGCCACACACACACACACACACACACACAGCGACAGCGCCACAGCCACACACACACAAACACACACAGTGATGGCACAGCACAGGAGCAACACACACACACACACACATGGCACAGCAGAGGAGCAACACACACACACAGCCACAACACACACAGTGATGGCACAGGCAGCAACACACAGTAATAGCACAGGAGCAATACACACATGACACAGCTCAGTAGCAACACACACACACACAGTGTAATGGCACAGAACAGGGCAGTTTCTGTAGTTACAGGCAGACATTTGTACAGACATTTGTACATTATAATACCTGCTCCTGTGATGTGAGAGCTTGTCAGTGACTCCAGCCTCCCTGCTGCACTTCCTGTCAGTCCTCCTGGCGTCCCCTCCTCTCCTTTCTCTTTCAATTCCTTCTGTTCTCTGCTTCTCACTGTTTTTAATGCTTTGTTTGATCTTCTCTCTTTTCTATGGTCTCTACTTTGTTTTCCTGTTCATCTTTGTTTCTCCCGCACTGTACTGAAGAAGCTCCGCCCACTCTCCTGATTGGCTGATTTTCTCCTGTCATCTCTCACTGCTCTCTGACTGGAAGAGGAAGCTGCCTGGCCACTCCCTCCTCTTCAGCACAGCCGGTGCACAGTGTGCAGTGAGTGAGACTGCATCTCTGCATTGCGGCCAGCCTGCAGCTATAGAATCAATGCGGGTACCCAGCGGCCTAATCAGCTGCTTTGTGACGCCACGGGGGCATGGAAGAGAAAGTGAAAATGTACACACAGCGGGCAGCTGCCTCCGGGCCCCTCCACCTCACAGGCCCCGTAGCAGTGGCGTGGTCTGCCTCTATGGACGGTACGCCACTGCTATGGGGAGATAAGGTATGCACACCAGTGACTATGGAAGGGGAATACATGGAATAGCAGAAACTGCTGTGTGAATACTGACTTGAAAAATCCAATAGCTATATGTAAGAGTGAAAATGTGAAAAATGGAATCTGCATTACTGCCATGAACATATGAAACAAGAGAAATTTAGCTACTGAATTGATCAATGCAATAGAGCCCCAACACTACGCCAAAGTATTTCTCTACGTTGGGGTCCCTAGCTTGTGTGTGTCCTCTCATGCAGTTAAAAAACTTACCGTGTATGGGAAGCTGAGACCCAGGCTATTTATGCGTATTATATGGATTGGCAATAGGTGTGGTTGGGGAGGGTTCACAAACGAAAATCTCAAGTCAGTATTCACACAGCAGTTTCTGCTATTTCATGTATTCCCCTTAGGGTACTTTCACACATCCGGATTTTTGCTCTGCGGCACAATACGGCGTTCTGCAGAAAAACCGCAACCGGCTTTTGTAACGCCGATTGCGGTTTTTTTTGCATTGACTTACATTAGTGCCGCATTGTGCCGTAGGGGCTTGCGTTCGGTCCGGTTTTTGCCGCATGCGGCAGATTTAGCCGATGCGGCGGCCGGATCGAACGTACCCTGCAACGTTTTTTGCTCCGGCAAAAAACACCGCATCGCGCCGCATCCGGCCGCTGCGGCGCATTTTTCAATGCATCCCTATGGAGGCCGGATGCGGCGCGATGCGGAAAAAACCGCATCCGGTCGCCGCATGCGGTATTTTCCACTGCGCATGCTCAGTAGCATGCCGCAACCGGAAAAAACCGGACCGGCCGCATGTAAAAACTGATGCAAAGGATGCGGTGTTTTCACCGCATCCGTTGCATAGTTTTCACAGCCGGATTGAGCCGCAGGGCTCAAACCGGATGTGTGAAAGTAGCCTTACATAGTCACTGGTGTGCATACCTTATCTCCCCATAGTGATGTTTTTTAGGTTTTGCACCCAGTTCAGACTTAGAATGGAGTTCCAAACGTTATTCCTTATTGGTACGCCACTGCTGTCATGTGACCGAAGCATGTGACCTGGAAGTTGCGGCGCGGCCACTGTACTGTATCATACGGTACTGGCGTGCGCCACATCCGTCAAACCGGCGAAAAGCCAGATATCTGTACCCGGCCTAAAACTAGCTGTCTCAAGATCTTTACAACATTAATGTTGCAAACTATATTGATAGATTTGGATACAGAAGAATTTTTAAACTTCTGAAGGCTGCAGTGAGCACTGTTGAGGCCATAATATGGAAGTAGAAAGAACATCACTTTAACTTAAGCCAGCCATGACCAGATGCTCCCCACAAGACTCCATTGCTGAACAAAAAGCATGTTCAAGCTCATTTAAATTTTGCTCAACAATATTTAGCCAAGCCTGTGAAATACTGGGAGGATATCGCCTGGTCAGATTTTACTAAAATTGAACTGTTTGGATGCCATAATACACACCATATGAGGAGGCCAAAAAGCACTGCATTTCACCCCAAATACATCATACCAACAGCAAATTGGAGGTGGGAATATCATGGTGTGGGTTGTTTTTCAATATATGGCACTGGCAAACCTCATATGATTGAGCCATCTACTAGGATGATAAAGATAAAATGAGGGTGTACATTTCAGCAAGACAATGATCCCAAGCACTCAGCCAAGGAAACTCTCATTTGTTTTCAGAGAAAAAAAATAATAAAGCTGCTAGAATGGCCCAGCCAATAGCTTGACCTGCATCCCCCAAAAAATGCATTGAATGAACTAAAGCTCAGAGTTCATAGAATGAGCAGCAGCAACCATAAGGATTTGAAGAGTGTTTGTGTGGAAGAATGGGCCAAAATCACACCTGAGCATTGCATGCGACTAGTTTCAATTTGTAACCTGGCTAAATATAAATATTTGACCATGCTAGCAGATCAAACACAGTCCTTCCTTGACCATACCAAATCATCAAGAAAATTGTAAAGAAAAAACAGCACCAAAGACAATAAAGTTAATTTTGAATCAATATTTATGTATTTAATTTCCAACATATACCAATGCAGATGAAACAGGAAAATCAAATATATATCTTCTTTCCCATTATCAGGTATAGCACATTAAATTTGGAAATCCTGGAGAAAATACATTTTCGACGTTTGAAAGGGACATGCACCCTTTTTTAAGCCTATAGATGACCAGCATAGATTGAAGGTTTCGAACCATTGAGGCTGGTGTATATACCCCACAGAGGAGACCCTGAGGCTGGTGTATATATACCACAGAGGAGACCCTGAAGCTGCTGTACAGTATATAAACCACAGAGAAGACTCTGAGGCTGGTAAAAAAAAAACAACAGAGAGGAGACCCTGAGGCTGATGTATATGCCCCACAGAGGAGACACTTAGGCTGATGTGTATACACCACAGAAGAGATCCTCAGGATGGTGTATATACACCACACAAGAGACCCTGAGGCTGGTGTATATATACCACAGAGAAGACCCTGAGGCTGATGTATTTACACCACAGAGCAGTTCCTGAGGCAGGTGTATATACACCACAGAGGAGACACTTAGGCTGGTGTATATACACCACAGAGGAGACCCTGAGGCTGGTGTATATACACCACAGAGGAGACCCTGAGGCTAATGTATATACACCACAGAGGAGACCCTGAGGCTGGTGTATATACACCACAGAGCAGTTCTTGAGGCTGGTGTATATACACCACAGAGGAGACCCTGAGGCTGGTGTATATATACCACACAGGAGACCCTGAGGCTTGTATTGTTGGTGATTCACCAATCAGGATGCAGCTGCTGTATGAAGTAGCAGAGCAGGGGAGTGGAAAGCGGTTACTCTGCCCACAAAGAAAATTCTGTCCTGACTTTGGTAGTGTGTACGCCGCTGTGGTCCACTATACACCTGAATGCTGCAGATCACTGGGAATTCCCCCAATGAGGCATGTGGCCAATCCACGCATGCCTGTCAGTCAATGAGTTTTGGAAGGCGCTAGGCAAGGAAAGATGGAAAGAGGACGGAGAGCTGTAAGTGCTGGGATAAGTCCCCTGAACTTGTGATTCACTTGCATAAACATTGGTCAAAGGATTACAAATTACAATACAACAGAAGCAAGGATTACAAAAGGAAGCTATAGATTTACCCTGAATTAGTGACCTAACGTACATGTGATTGGTTTATGGTATGAAAACCTGAAGACAGGTTCCCTTTAAGTGATTTTATAGATCTGTGGGGTGTCCATTTAGTTACCCATCACTTCCCCATTCCAAGATGACAAGGTGCTCAGGCTATTACTGTACATATTGAAGGCCACATCCCAACCATGTTGACACTTTTTTGAAGCTCCTTAAGAGATTGTTAATTTGCCAATATGCTACAGTCCTAAAATATTGCTGTGTTTTGCACAAATAATCAAATGAATGCAGGTACTAGTTCTTTAAAGGAAAAAAAAGAAAAATCTTATAGTAAAATAATTTTTAAAATGGATATAAAAAATTAAATCTAAAATGCTAAGTTCAACCTCTTTCCACTTTTGAAAAATTGTTCACCTCCCACCAAAATGGAATAAAAGTGACCATAAACTTGTATGTTTCCAAAAATGGTACCAACTGCAGACCCTCCCTGCAAAAAAAAACCAGACAAAAAAACCCTTATTGAACTGCAAAATCCAGCAGGTCATTTTTATCACACAGCTTAAAAGCTAAATAAAAAAAACATGGTGCAACTACAATTTTTTTTCTCATAGCTTCAACCCACTTACATTTTTTTCCCATTCTTCAGATAAATTCAGAATTACTACTTGAGCCAGAAATAACAAACCCTCATAGGCCTATGCTAACAAACAGTAGAAAGATATGATGAAAATTTCATCCAGATATGACCTGGGTAAAAAGAAATAATAAGAAAACTGTTAATTTCCCAATTTCAGCAGCCCATGCTCTTCTATAAGTCATATAGGACACACATATGTCCCATTATACTGTACCATATAATATTTCTGTTATTTTCCTCCCAACAAAAGTAATCAAAGTTAAGCTAGATGAAAGGTTTTATGCATGTGACTCACTGATTCCATATATCCCATAGATTTACAGTACATATATACATATACACAAACAGTATACAGACCTGAGCATCCCTGGTCTCCAGGAGGGTCTTTCTTCTGGATCTTGACTGGTGGCTTCTTTTCTTGCACCGCAGAATCCAGGTGTCTCTTCTTGGCTAGCCTCTTCCCGCTCATGTCCTCCTTCACTTGATGACTCTGTGAATTGATGGACTTCACTGAGCTTGGTAATATTCTTCTCCTCTTCCTCCTTTGACCTTTGTTTAAAGTCTTCTCCTCGTCCGATGAGTCCAAGATGGGTCTTGGTCTTTTATCTCTCTTCTCCCTCCAAATCAGCTCCTTTTTCTCCATAGAATCGCTCTGCCCTGGTCCAGCAGACATCGTCACCTTCTCCTTCGCCAGTCTCCAACTGTCACTCTCAATTTCCAACTGCCGTCGGTGGGTTAATATTCTAATTACCTTGGCCACATGCATGACACTAGTCATGTGACCAGTAACTGACCAATAAGATGTGACTGTATGTGCCATAGCTATACAGTTAGGTCCAGAAATATTTGGACAGTGACACAATTTTCGCGAGTTGGGCTCTGCATGCCACCACATTGGATTTGAAATGAAACCTCTACAACAGAATTCAAGTGCAGATTGTAACGTTTAATTTGAAGGTTTGAACAAAAATATCTGATAGAAATTGTAGGAATTGTACACATTTCTTTACAAACACTCCACATTTTAGGAGGTCAAAAGTAATTGGACAAATAAACCAAACCCAAACATAATATTTTTATTTTCAATATTTTGTTGCGAATCCTTTGGAGGCAATCACTGCCTTAAGTCTGGAACCCATGGACATCACCAAACGCTGGGTTTCCTCCTTCTTAATGCTTTGCCAGGCCTTTACAGCCGCAGCCTTCAGGTCTTGCTTGTTTGTGGGTCTTTCCGTCTTAAGTCTGGATTTGAGCAAGTGAAATGCATGCTCAATTGGGTTAAGATCTGGTGATTGACTTGGCCATTGCAGAATGTTCCACTTTTTTGCACTCATGAACTCCTGGGTAGCTTTGGCTGTATGCTTGGGGTCATTGTCCATCTGTACTATGAAGCGCCGTCCGATCAACTTTGCGGCATTTGGCTGAATCTGGGCTGAAAGTATATCCCGGTACACTTCAGAATTCATCCGGTTACTCTTGTCTGCTGTTATGTCATCAATAAACACAAGTGACCCAGTGCCATTGAAAGCCATGCATGCCCATGCCATCACGTTGCCTCCACCATGTTTTACAGAGGATGTGGTGTGCCTTGGATCATGTGCCGTTCCCTTTCTTCTCCAAACTTTTTTCTTCCCATCATTCTGGTACAGGTTGATCTTTGTCTCATCTGTCCATAGAATACTTTTCCAGAACTGAGCTGGCTTCATGAGGTGTTTTTCAGCAAATTTAACTCTGGCCTGTCTATTTTTGGAATTGATGAATGGTTTGCATCTAGATGTGAACCCTTTGTATTTACTTTCATGGAGTCTTCTCTTTACTGTTGACTTAGAGACAGATACACCTACTTCACTGAGAGTGCTCTGGACTTCAGTTGATGTTGTGAACGGGTTCTTCTTCACCAAAGAAAGTATGCGGGGATCATCCACCACTGTTGTCATCCGTGGACGCCCAGGCCTTTTTGAGTTCCCAAGCTCACCAGTCAATTCCTTTTTTCTCAGAATGTACCCGACTGTTGATTTTGCTACTCCAAGCATGTCTGCTATCTCTCTGATGGATTTTTTTCTTTTTTTTCAGCCTCAGGATGTTCTGCTTCACCTCAATTGAGAGTTCCTTAGACCGCATGTTGTCTGGTCACAGCAACAGCTTCCAAATGCAAAACCACACACCTGTAATCAACCCCAGACCTTTTAACTACTTCATTGATTACAGGTTAACGAGGGAGACGCCTTCAGAGTTAATTGCAGCCCTTAGAGTCCCTTGTCCAATTACTTTTGGTCCCTTGAAAAAGAGGAGGCTATGCATTACAGAGCTATGATTCCTAAACCCATTCTCCAATTTGGATGTGAAAACTCTCATATTGCAGCTGGGAGTGTGCACTTTCAGCCCATATTATATATATATATATATAATTGTATTTCTGAACATGTTTTTGTAAACAGCTAAAATAACAAAACTTGTGTCACTGTCCAAATATTTCTGGCCCTGACTGTATGTATTAGGTAGAACATCACATGTAAAGCGCCATAGAATAAATGGCACTATAATAATAATACCATAAAACAGACTTTCCTCTTTTTCTGGACATATAAAATTTTAATAGTTTCTTCTTAGATACAAACAACTACATTTTGCAATGTTATTAATAAAATGGATTTTTTTTTTCTAATGCCAAAAGAATATTGCAGAAACATTTTATATAAATTGTAAAGCAGCTAAATAATTTTGATTAGTGCATTACAAAGTTAAAATCTGAATATACAGGAAATAATACATGTTGTTTTTGCTGCTTTGCCATAACCGCAGCTATGTTTTTCAAGGAGCTGGTTCTATGAAATATTGCCTTCAAATGCTCATATACAGCAGAGAAATGGCAATTCCATTTACTATGGACAGTTTCTATGCCTTTTTAATTCATGTCACTGAATGTCACCAGGTCAGGTGTAACCAGGTTTTGCCCTTATTGTATTCTCACTGCTCCTCTTAGTATGCCACATTTTGGGGGTTTTTTTTTGTAAATCCACTATACGGATCTAGAGATTTGGGCATTTATATTTACTGCTAACTTTTCTGGTCTTAACAAGGTAGGATGGCTCATTAGTAGGCGCTTGTGCGCACGTTGTGTAAGAGCATGCATTTGCAGCATAAATGCATGCGTCCTGCGTCCCCAGCACAATCTATGTAGATTGTGTATGATACGTGCGCACAATGCTTTTTGAATGCAGCGATTTGGATGCTAAAATTTTAACCCAAATCCGTGCGTTCAAAAAAGCAACATGTCACTTATTTGGTGCGCTTTGGATGCAGCTCCCACTCTGTCTATGGTGGGGGCAGCATCCCGAGCGCATGATATCGGCATGTAATCTGCTGAAAAACTGCATCCATTACGCAGTGTTTCTGCAGCAGTTTGAAGCGCACATGTGCTGTCAAATCGCTGCAGAAATTTCAGGATTTATGTGCAAACAAGCCCTAATTATGCAGAGGAGCAAAAAAACACGTCCCCAGAGGCCCCCTTCACACGTCCGTGATACACGTGCGTGTTTGGTCCGTTTCCGTATATACCGGAGACACGGCCAATCGTGCACCAATGTTAATCTATGATTGTGGTCACACGTCCGTTATTTCATTATGTCCGTGTCTGCGTGTCCGTGATCCGTATGTGTTTGCGTTTGGCACGGATGCATGTCCGTTATCTGCACGGAGCACGCACACGTGGACACAATGAAAGTCTATGGGTATGTGCACACACGTTAGTAAACACGTATGCATCTACCTATAGTCCGTGTCCGTTTGGTGTTTTTATTTCTAGTGATGTCGGCTATTCTCTCTATTTCTGTGTATGTCCGTCAATCTCCCTGAGTCCGTCGGTCAGTCTCTCTGTCGGTCTCTCTGTCTGTCCCTCTCTCACAGTCTGTCGGTCAGTTTCCCCCCCTCTCTCATACTTACCGTTCCCCGATCTCCGGCGCAGCGCTGCACGGCATTCACACTGCTGCGGCGGCTTTTACTATTTTGAAAAAGCCGGCCGCCCATTAAACAATCTCCTATTCCCTGCTTTCCCCGCCCACCGGCGCCTATGATTGGTTACAGTGAGAGACGCCCCCACACTGAGTGACAGGTGTCACACTGCACCCAAACACAGCAGCCGGTGGGCGTGTCTATACTGTGCAGTAAAATAAATAAATAATTTAAAAAAAATGGCGTGCGGTCCCCCCCAATTTTAATACCAGCCAGATAAAGCCATACGGCTGAAGGCTGGTATTCTCAGGATGGGGAGCTCCACGTTATGGGGAGCCCCCCACCCTAACAATATCAGTCAGCAGCCGCCCAGAATTGCCGCATACATTATATGCGACAGTTCTGGGGCTGTACCCGGCTCTTCCCGATTTACCCTGGTGCTTTGGCAAATCGGGGTAATAAGGAGTTATTGGCAGCCCATAGCTGCCAATAAGTCCTAGATTAATCATGTCAGGCGTCTATGAGACACCCTCCATGATTAATCTGTAAGTTACAGTAAATAAACACACACACACCAGAAAAAATCCTTTATTAGAAATAAAAACACACACACATTCCCTGGTTCACCAGTTTAATCAGCCCCAAAAAGCCCTCCATGTCCGGCGTCATCCAGGATGATGCAGCGTCGCATCCAGCGCTGCTGCATGGAGGTGACAGGAGCTGCAGCAGACACCGCCGCTCCGGTCACCTCCACGCAGCTAATGAAGACAGCCGTGCGATCAGCTGAGCTGTCAGTGAGGTTACCCGCAGCGGGCAACCTCACTGACAGCTCAGCTGATCGCACGGCTGTCTTCATTAGCTGCGTGGAGGTGACCGGAGCGGCGGTGTCTGCTGCAGCTCCTGTCACCTCCATGCAGCAGCGCTGGATGCGACGCTGCATCATCCTGGAGTACGCCGGACATGGAGGGCTTTTTCGGGGCTGATTAAAGTGGTGAACCAGGGAATGTGTGTGTGTTTTTATTTCTAATAAAGGATTTTTTCTGGTGTGTGTGTGTTTATTTACTGTAACTTACAGATTAATCATGGAGGGTGTCTCATAGACGCCTGACATGATTAATCTAGGACTTATTGGCAGCTATGGGCTGCCAATAACTCCTTATTACCCCGATTTGCCAAAGCACCAGGGTAAATCGGGAAGAGCCGGGTACAGCCCCAGAACTGTCGCATATAATGTATGCGGCAATTCTGGGCGGCTGCTGACTGATATTGTTAGGGTGGGGGGCTCCCCATAACGTGGAGCTCCCCATCCTGAGAATACCAGCCTTCAGCCGTATGGCTTTATCTGGCTGGTATTAAAATTGGGGGGGACCGCACGCCATTTTTTTTTAATTATTTATTTATTTATTTTACTGCACAGTATAGACACGCCCACCGGCTGCTGTGATTGGGTGCAGTGTGACACCTGTCACTCAGTGTGGGGGCGTGTCTCACTGTAACCAATCATAGGCGCCGGTGGGCGGGGAAAGCAGGGAATAGGAGATCGTTTAATGAGCGGCCGGCTTTTTCAAAATAGTAAAAGCCGCCGCAGCAGTGTGAATGCCGTGCAGGGCCGCGCCGGAGATCGGGGAACGGTAAGTATGAGAGAGGGGGGGAAACTTCAGTTACTCGGGGGATTAGCGGTCACCGGTGAATCCTTCACAGGTGACCGCTAATCAGTACTTGGCACAGACAGAGCCGCGGTATGAGGATGAAGTCGGGTGAAGTTCACCCGAGTTCATTCTCATCGCGCAACTCTGTCTGCTATCAGCCGACGTTTATAAACGACATTGTGCATCACACACACGGACATTACACACGGACATTACAAGTACACATACACGTTAATTCCACACGCACACACGGACGTTCTGCACACAAACACGGCTAGCATACGCAATTCAAACAGGTGCCACACGGACCATAAAAACAGACAAAAACGGGACACGGACCCGAAAAACGGCCCGTAACACACGTGCGTGTTTTTCACGGACGTGTGAAGGGGGCCAGAGAATCAGGGATGGAAAATGATTCAGTTAGGCTATGTACGCATGTTGCGTAGTGTCCATGCAGCGATTTGGCAGTGCATGTGCGCTTCAAATCGCTGCAGAAACACTGCGTAATGGATGCAGTGTGTCTGCAGAATAGATGCAGATTTCATGCGCTCTGGATGCTGCCTCTCCCATAGACAGAGTGGGAGCAGCATCCAAAGCGCACAAAATAAGTGACATGCTGCTTTTTTGAGCGCAGCGATTTGGATCAAAATTTCAGCATGCAAATCGCTGCGCTCTCAAACGCAACATGTGGATGGATTATGCACAATCTTCATAGATTGTGCTGGGGACGCAGGACACATGCGTTTATGTTGCACTGCAATATGCAGCGTAAATGCATGAAATTACGCAACGTGCGCACATAGCCCTCTTCTAATTTAATTGCTTTAGTAGAATTAAGATGTATAGATACAGAAACATACAATGACTATTAAAAATTTGATTTCTAAACTACTTATGTTTGTATATACAGATGGCAGCTATTACGAATATCCAAATTATCCTAATAAAACTTACAGAAATCCATGCGCTCACCACTAAAACAATCCCAATTCAAATTTATGGAATTTGTGGTAGAAATTTCTGTAACACAATCTTCAGCCTGGGAATTCACCTTCAGGGTATGTGCATACGACTTCTTTTACAGGTAGGAGAACTTGACAAGTTTTGAAGAGTAGAAGCTTCTGGAAACACCAGCATTTCTTTCCTACAGCCGTTATTTTGTCATCTCCTGAGCACTTTTTCAGTAGTGTTGAAGCGGTTTGGGGGGTTTTAGCGCTTTTATAACATTTTTTATAGCATCTTTATTACTGATGTTTACCATTTATATTATGTTTAACTCCATTTAAAAAAGAAGAAAAAGTGTTTTTTCAAGAAAAAATGCATGAATAGTGCTCAAAAAGACGCCTGGACATTTTCCTTTTACCTTCTCTTATATAGTATAAAATGTATACAATAACTTGAGAAAAATAGGGGGTATTATCATGTTAGGAGTAAAGCTAGGATACCACAATTATGAAAAAGTATATACAGTATAACATTTTATTATTACAAAAATACAAGTATTACACTCAGATGTGACAACCAGATGAAAATTAGACATACATGATTAAAAACCAAGTCTAAATGAGACAGACAGAGGAAAAAGGTCCCATGGAGGGAGACAGACTACCCCCTGACATAAATACAGGGGAGAGAAAATATCCCTAAATCCAAGGGAAGCACATAGAAGTAAACCATAAAAAATTATTATACGGTATATATAGTATATATCCCTTGGACTGATGAAAATCAAGGGGTACTTATACGTTAGACACCACCCACAACAAGTATGGTCTAAATCAGGGCCAAAATAAACATCACAGTACCCACCAAGAATATATAGGTGTAATATCTATTATACATAGTAATACAATGGTGGTGAAGTGGCACCTGAAGACCTACCCGTAGTAAGTGGTACGTGTAGCACCCCAAGGGGGAATCTGTCAACCTCACATGCGGACCCGGTCCCGACACGCGTTTCGCGTGTGCTCCGTCTGTCTCATTTAGACTTGGTTCTTAATCATGTATGTCTAATTTTCAACTGGTTATTACATGTGAGTGTAATACTTGTATTTTTGTAATAATAAAATTTTATACTGTATATACTTTTTCGCAATTGTGGTATCTTAGCTTTCCTCCTAACATGATAATACCCCCTATTTTTCTCAAGTTATTGTATGCATATCACGGGGTTCATGTGTACTATTATTAATATGAGGTCCGCTATACTTGGTATTTGCTTTCTTAATAGTATAAAATGTGTTCAGAGCAGAAAATGTCTGAAGAATGGTCTGCTCACTTCTTTTAACCTCTTGACATCATTGGAAACTTGAGTGGTTAAAGACACTAAAAAGACAACATTTGAATAGAAAGACGTTGTCACCTAGAAATGCATATGCTTTTTCTTTTAAGTGTTTAGGTAGCACTTTTTCAGGCGGGTTTTGGAGTGGACCCACCAAAAAAGATATTCTGTGCACATATCTTTATTGTCACACGTTCAGCACAACAGTTCTGTATTGTTCGCTCTTTTCCACAGTTCTATGTTTTCCTTTCTCATTCATGTTATTTCTTAACTTATCCAAGATACATGAGAAAGAATGACCAACAGGCTGCGTGCCCAAAACGGTGTGATGTACAGTACAAGCACAGTGGATGGGATTTCTAGAAATCTCATGCCCACTGTGCTTATTTTGCCCACAACCAGGGGCGGATTAAGGGTAAACAGGGCCCCGGGCTGTTCAGGATCTGTGGCCCCCCCCATCCCTAAACATGGGTCATGTGACGGGTCCATCATCATACACCTGAAACAGATAATTTCTGAAAAATAGTTACCGAAACTATAACCTAAAAAACATCCACTAATCTAATAAATATACTCTTCAGTTTAAAAAAACTACACTAAGGCATATTATTGAACAGTCCAACTTTAATCTGTAAACAAGACTATTGCTCAATAAAATAAATGAAAAAAATGAGCAAAAACCCCCTGTGTGAACATAGTTTAACTAATACTGAAGTAAAATACTCATCAAGTTCTCAGCATGTGCACATGGCGTTACAAATACTGAGGTAAAAAACTCACCAATACTGAACATGTGCACATGGCCTTAGGCTATGTTCACACAGGGTGTTTTTTTTCTGTTCACACGGTGTTTTTTTTCTGCAGCAAAATCTGAGCAAAAGCTGCTGCTTGTTATTAACATGTATTTACATTTAACCAATGGAAAAAAAAATGAAAAAACCCTGGAAAACTGCCCTATGTGAACATAGCTTAACAAATACTATGGTAACAAAAACTCTAAAACGGAACGAGTGCATGAGGCCTTGGGCTATGTGCACACATTGAGTATTTGGTGAGTTTTTACCTCATTGTTTGTTAGGCCATGTGTGCACGTTCAGCATTTGGTGACTTTTTTTTACCTCCATATTTGTAAAAAAAAATACTGAGGTAAAAAAAACTTAAATACTCAATGTGTGCACAAGGCCTTACTGTAGTAGTGAAAATATATATGGGGTATGGGATTGGTGTGGGCTAAAACTACATGGGGCAGATGTCTGTGGCCTGCACTCTGTGTGTGCCCCTCTATTATATACACTACATACATCACGATACATGCAGAATATCCTGATGGATACACACATACACACACCCACACATCCACACACAAAGCCACACACAGCCACAGCCATACACATCCACACACACAAAACCACACACAGCCACACACACACACACACACAGCCACAGACACACACACAGCCACACACACAGCCACAGCCATAGACAGCCACACACAGCCACAGACACACACACACACACACACACACACACTGCCACACACACACACACACACATAAAGCCACAGCCACATTAACACACACAGCCACACACAGCCACACATACACACACCCACACATCCACATCCACACACACAGCCACAGCCACAAAGCCACACACACACAGCCATACACAGCCACACACAGCCACACACGCACACACACACACACAGCCACACACACAGCCACACACACACACACACACAAAGCCACAGCCACACACACAAAGCCACATCCACACACACACACACACATAGCCACACACACATACACACACACAGCCACACACACAGACACACAGCCACACACACACACACACACACCCAGCCATACACACAAAGCCACAGCCACACACAGCCACAGCAACACACACAGCCACACACAGCCACACATACACACACCCACACACACAAAGCCACACAGGGTGTTTTTTTTCTGTTCACACAGGGTGTTTTTTTTCTGCAGCAAAATCTGAGCAAAAGCTGCTGCTTGTTATTAACATGTATTTACATTTAACCAATGGAAAAAAAAAAATGAAAAACAACCTGCAAAACTGCCCTATGTGAACATAGCTTAACAAATACTAAGGTAACAAAAACTCTAAGGGCGGCTTTGCACGTTGCGACATTGCACGTGCGATGTCGATGGGGTCAAATCGAAAGTGACGCACATCCGGCGTCGCAGTCGATATCGCAACGTGCAAATCCTTTTTGATACGATGAACGACCGTAAAAGCGTCGTTATCGTATCATCGCTGCAGCCTCCGACATTTCCATAATGCCGGTGCAGCGACAGGTACGATGTTGTTCCTCGCTCCTGCGGCAGCACACATCGCTGTGTATGAAGCCGCAGGAGCGAGGAACTTCACCTTACCTGCCGCCGGGTGCAATGAGAAGGACGGAGGTGGGCGGGATGTTTACATCCTGCTCATCTCCGCCCCTCCACTTCAATTGGCCGCCTGCCGTGTGACGTCGCTGTGACGCCGCACGACCCGCCCCCATAGGAAGGAGGCGGATCGCCGGCCAGAGGGACGTCGCACGGCAGGTATGTGCGTGTGAAACTGCCGTAGAGATAATAATCGCTACGGCAGCTTTCACTAGATATTGCACGTGCGACGGGGGCGGGACTATCGCTGCAGCATCGGTAACACATTGTTACTGATGTCGCAGCGTGCAACGCCCGCTTAAAACGGAATGTGTGCATGAGGCCTTGGGCTATGTGCACACATTTAGTATTTGGTGAGTTTTTACCTCATTGTTTGTTAGGCCATGTGTGCACGTTCAGCATTTGGTGCCTTTTTTTACCTCCATATTTGTAAAAAAAAATACTGAGGTAAAAAACTTAAATACTCAATGTTTGCACAAGGCCTTACTGTAGTAGTGAAAATATATATGGGGTATGGGATTGGTGTGGGCTAAAACTACATGGGGCAGATGTCTGTGGCCTGCACTCTGTGTGTGCCCCTCTATTATATACACTACATACATCACGATACATGCAGAATATCCTGATGGATACACACATACACACACCCACACATCCACACACACAAAGCCACACACAGACACACAGAGCCACACACGGCCACAGCCATAGACAGCCACACACAGCCACAGACACACACACACACACACAGCCACACACAAAGCCACAGCCACACATACACACACCCACACATCCACATCCACACACACAGCCACACACAGCCACGGCCACACACACAGCCACACACACACACACACACACACAAAGCCACAGCCACACACAGCCACAGCAACACATCCACACACACAAACACACAGCCACACACACAGCCATACACAGCCACAGCCACACACACAGCCAAACACAGCCACAACCACACAACCACAGCCACACACATACACACACACACATCCACACACACAAAGCCACACACAGCCACAGCAACACACAGCCACACACACACAGCCACACACACAGACACATACACAGCCACACACACACAGCCACACACACAAAGCCACAGCAACACACACAGCCACACATACACACCCACACACCCACACACACAAAGCCACACAGCCACACACAGCCATACACAGCCACAGCCACACACAGACACACAGCCACACACACACACACAGCCACAACCACACAACCACAGCCACAGACACAAACACAGCCATACACAGCCACACACACACACACAGAGCCACACACACACACACACAGCGCCACACACACACAGCGCCACACACACACACACAGCCACACACACAAAGCCACAGCCACACACAGCCACACACACAGCCCCACACACACACACACACAAAGCCACACACAGCCACACACACGCAGCCACACACAGCCACACACACACAGCCCCACACACACACACACACACACACACAGCAACTCACAGCCACACACACACACAGCCACACAAAAAGCCACAGCCACACACACAGCCACACACAGCCAGCCACACATACACACACCCACACATCCACATCCACACACACAAAGCCACACACAGCCACAGCCATACACAGCCACACACATAAAGCCACAGCCACACACACAGCCACAGCAACACACACAGCCACACACAGCCACACATCCACACACACAGCCACACACACAGCCACACACACACACAGCCACACACATAATGCCACAGCCACACACACAGCCACAGCCACACACACAGCCACACACACAAAGCCACAGCCACACACAGACATAGCCACAGCCACACACAGTCACACACAGCCACACACAAAGCCACACACACAAATCTACAGCCACACACACAGCCACAGCAACACACACAGCCACACACAGCCACACATACACACACCAATACATCCACACACACAAAGTCACACACAGCCATACACAGCCACGGACACATACACACACACACACAGCCACAAACATAAAGCTACAGCCACACACACAGCCACATTAACACACACAGCCACACATACACACACCAACACATACAGCCACAGCCAAACACACACAGCCATACACAGCCACACACGCGCACACACACACACACACACACACACACACACAGCCACACACACACACACAGCCACACACACAAAGCCACAGCCACACACACAAAGCCACAGCCACACACACACACGCAGTAACACACACACAGCCACACACACACACAGCCACACACAAAGCTACAGCCACACACAGCCACACACACACACAAAGCCACAGCCACACACACAGCAACACACACAGCCACACATACACACACCCACACACACAAAGCCACACACAGCCACACACACAGCCATACACAGCCACACACACACACACAGCCACACACATAAAGCCACAGCCACATTAATACACACAGCCACACACAGCCAGACATACACACACCCACACATCCACACCCACACACACAGCCACAGCCACACACAGACAGCCACACACACACTGTAATACTTATTCTATATTCTGAGGATTTCGATAGCGTAGGGCAATGACAATCAGAGACGAGTTCCGGGTACAAGATGTTTTATAGTATGTCACCACGGTAGAAACAGAACAAACACAACAATACAATAACACATACAATACTTTCCGGAATAGATGCGCAGGGGATTCCCGGGACCACGCACCGGACTCCCCCAGGGAGACCACCGGAGCGAACCCCTATACAGGGACTGTCCGGCAATCTACCCCGGAAGGCCTAAATGCGCAGCGGCCGGGATAAGGAGCAAGCGGTAAAGTCAATGAGTGTCCGTACGGAAATGTTTGTCCAGGATGGTTACGAACCAAAAGAGAACCAGGCGGAGTGCTGACCGAAGATGGTAAACGGAATCCGGGCACAGCCTTAAGAGCCGGGTACAGTCCTGAGACAATCGGTAGGTAGTCCTTTAGGGGAATCCCGAGGCAATCCGGAATAAGCAGCAAACACAGCAGGAGCACACAGCAGGCAGTATACTCAGGCACTGGACTGGGCTGGGAGGCGGCCTTTTAAGCTGCTGGACAGGAAGTAGGGCAACAGAACAGTAACCTCCATGTTAACCGAGGGCAAGGGCAGTCAAAAGAGAACTGGAAAACCTGGAAACCTGACATTACTCCCCCCCCCAGAGACGGCCTCAGGACGGATCAGGGCCAGGTTTGTCCGGGTACCGGCGATGAAACTGAGCAATCTTCCGGGGTGCCCGAATGTTACCCACCGGTTCCCAGGAATCGTCCTCGGGGGCGTACCCCTGCCAACGTACCAGATACTGAAGCCGACGACGATGGAGCCGGGAGTCAATAATGTCCTCAACCACGAACTGCTCCTCGCCGTCGACCATCACAGGCGGAGGAGGCACAATACGACCATGAAAAGTATTAGGGGAAACGGGTTTGAGGAGAGACACATGAAAGACCGGGTGTACCTTTAGATGGTGCGGTAACCGTAGCCGACAGGCCACAGGGCTCACGATCCCGGTGATTTTGAACGGACCGATGAATTTTTGTCCCAGTTTCTGCGAAGGAACACCCAATCTCAGGTTTTTGGTGGATAACCATACAGAGTCCCCTACCTTGTACATGGGTGCCGGTTTCCGGTGAGTGTCCGCCGACCTCTTGTAACGCTCCTGGGCCGTAGCTACGGTGTTCCTTAGAACCTCCAGATTTTGTCGTAGTTCTGTCACTCTGTCCTCCACCGCTGGTACCGAAACCGCAACCGGTGACCTAGGCAAAATAGTCGGATGGTAACCCAGGTTAGCGAAAAAGGGCGTTACCTTAGTGGAGCTGCTCTGAGTGTTGTAGGAGAACTCCGCCAACGGAAGCATCTTCACCCAATCGTCTTGGAGATGGCTGACATAACAGCGAAGATATTGTTCCAGGGTTTGATTCGTCCGTTCGGTTTGTCCATTTGTCTGAGGATGGTATGCAGAAGACAAACAGACATCAATCTGGAGTGCCGTACAAAACCCCTTCCAGAATCTCGACGTGAACTGCACGCCCCGATCGGAGATGATCTCATCCGGTACCCCATGCAATCGGAATACGTTCTGGACAACCAAATCCACTGTCTCTGCGGCTGAGGGAAGACCGGTACACGGAATGAAGTGAGCAGCTTTAGTCAATCGATCCACCACCACTAAAATGGTATTATGCCCGCCTGAGACCGGCAACTCCACAATAAAATCCATGGAGATAGACCCCCAAGGGCGAGATGGCACGGGTAACGGTTGGAGGAGTCCCGTAGGAGCCACACGAGGGACCTTGCACCGGGCACAAACCACACATGAGTGGACATAGTCCTTCACGTCCTTTAAACAGGTAGGCCACCAGAAAAACCGGCTCAGAAATTCCAGCGTCTTCTGTACCCCCCTATGACCGGCCAACACGGAGTCATGAACCAACTTGAGAACCCGAAGTCTTACGGCCTCCGGGACATAAATGCGTCGTTCTCTTAACCACACACCATTCCGAAGAACAAGAGTTACATCATTCGGGGGGGCAGCAAGAAATACATCACCATCATAGGCCAGCTTGATGTCCTTCCACAAGTCCTGGTCCTGGATTACTCCAACGAAATTGGCATCTGTTAACACGGTCTGCGACGGGGTTCCAGGCACGGAGTCCACGGCAGGGATTCGGGACAAGGCATCGGCTTTCCCATTACGTGAACCTGGACGGTATGTAACAACAAAATTGAATTGGTTAAGAAATAGGCTCCAACGGGCTTGTCGTGGAGACAGGCACCTGGCAGACTTGAGAAATTCCAGATTACGGTGATCTGTGAGTACTATCACTTGCTGCGCGGCTCCCTGTAAGTGGTGTCTCCATTCCTTGAAGGCGGCAATAATCGCCAATAATTCCTTATCCGCAATGTCGTAGTTCCTTTCCGCAGGGGACAACCTGCGGGAGAAGAAGGCACACGGATGCAGGAGACTCTTGTCCCCGGTCCTTTGAGAAAGAATGGCCCCTAATGCGTAGTCGGAAGCGTCGACCTCCACGATGAAGGGAAGTGCGGGATTCGGATGCACTAGTATGGGTGCTGAGGTAAAACATCCCTTGAGACGATGGAACGCTTCCTGAGCCTGGGCGGACCATACAAACTTCTGTCCTTTCTTAGTCAACAGGGTGATGGGACGAACAATCTCTGAAAAGTTACGGATAAAGCGTCGGTAAAAGTTGGCAAAACCGACAAAGCGTTGTACCTCTTTGATGTTTCCCGGTTCCGGCCAGTCGAGAATGGCTTGTATCTTGCTAGTTTCCATGTTCAGTCCCTGAGGAGAGATGACATAACCTAAGAATTGTATTTGTGAGCAGTGGAACTCACATTTCTCCAGTTTAATGTACAGGTGGTTGTCCCTCAGCCGGGTAAGTACGGTCTTGACGTGCTCCTGGTGTTCCTGGAGAGAATCAGAAAAGATTAGAATATCATCCAGATAGATCACCATGAATTGGTCCATGATATCCCTGAAAATATCATTAACTAGATGTTGAAATGCCGCAGGAGCGTTACAAAGTCCAAAAGGCATTACTAAATACTCAAAATGTCCGTACCGACATCGGAACGCGGTCTTCCACTCGTCTCCGGGACGTATACGAAGCAGATTATATGCCCCACGGAGGTCCAATTTGGTGAATATCTTTGCCTGTTGGACTCTCTCCAATAGCTCCGGAATCAACGGTAACGGATACCGGTTCCGGATGGTTATTTTATTCAGTTCCCGGTAGTCAATACAGGGTCTCAGAGTCCCCTCCTTCTTTTTCACAAAAAAGATGGGTGCCCCTGCGGGCGAGGTAGACGGGCGAATAAATCCCTTGGCCAGGCTTTCATCAATATACTCCTTTAGGGCTTCTAGCTCAGGTGCCGCCAACGGGTAAACATGACCAAACGGGATTTCTGCCCCTGGGAGTAAGTCTATGGGGCAATCATACGGTCTATGCGGAGGAAGCCGATCGGCCTTTCTTTTGTCGCATATGTCAGCGAAGTCACGATAAACCGAGGGTAAAACGGGTACCTGTACCGTGCCTTCTGCATGTGGTGTTACCGGAACCGGAACAGTTGGACAAATGGTCGGATCACTCTGCGGTGGGAAGGATATCTCCTTAGTTTCCCAATTGATGACCGGATTTGTAGACCGTAGCCACGGAATACCTAGAATAATCGGAAAATGTGGAGAAGAGATCATCATGAAAACTAGAGTCTCCTGCTGACCTGGTTTCATCACGCATTCTAGCGGTACTGTTTCCCGATCCACTGGTCCAGATGTTAACGGAGATCCGTCTACCGTCTCCATGGTAACCGGTAAGGATCTTTGCTGAGTCCGGATACCGTGTTTACTAGCAAAAGAAAAGTCCATGAAATATCCCCCTGCCCCAGAGTCTATCATTGCAGAGGTAGGAATTAGCTGTCCCTCCCACCGGATCTGAATGGGGAGTGAACAATGGGTATATTTCCCTTCTGAGTCCTTCGGTGAGGTAGACATTACCGTCAAGGGAAATACCGCATCCAAGTGTCCACTTGCCTCAGAGATATCAGACTCTGCGTCCGTGTTATCACACTCTGCCATGGCTGCCAATACCTTGTTTGGGCGATTCGGACGTTTCGGGCAGTCGATTAAAAAATGGTCCGATTGACCGCAGTAGAAACACAAACGCTCACGGAGCCGGTGTTCACGACGTTCGTTGGTCTCTCGCTTTTGTAGAGAGTCCACTTGCATAGGAACGTCCTCAGCCTCCCGTGGCGTCCTGAAAGCCGGTTCTCTGGAAGGAAATGTATTATTATTTATACGGTTTATAGCTACCCATTTTTCCTGTCTACGTTCCGTTAAACGGGTGTCTATGCGCACACAGTGCTGGAGAAACAGGTCAAAATCCCCTGGGGATTCGGAACGGGCTAACTCGTCCTTGATGGTACCGGACAAACCCTTTCTGAAAACGGACAATAATGCATTGTTTCCCCAGTCGGTGTCTACCACTAACCTCCTGAACTCAGTGGCGTATTCAATGACAGAGCGCTTTCCCTGACGTAAGGAAAGGAGAGCAGATTCAGCGGTAGCACGGCGATTCGGATCATCAAACATCTGCGCCATTGCGTTCAGAAAGTCATCTAGGTGATTTAAACGGATGTCCCGGTTTTCTATCATCGGATTAGCCCAAGCCAGTGCTCGTGAGGTTAATAACATGATGATACATAACACCTTTGACCGGTCAGAACGGTAATATTCAGCATGTACATCGAAAAACAGTATACATTGGTTAATAAATCCACGGAACTGACTACGATCACCATTAAAACGGAATGGGGGTAACCTAGGCATACCGGCAGCTGGTACGGACGTAGTGGGGACGGCTTCCTGAGCCTCCACTCTGACTTGCAAATCCTGTATAGCCGGACCCAGTACCTGGTGATCATGGCCCAGCTGCGTTTCCACATCTCTAAGCTTAGTCTGCACCACCTCCATCTCCTGCTGCAGGGAGTTAATCATGGAGAACAGCTGATCTACTCGTGTCTCAGTCATTGCCCCAGCGAAATCCTCTAATGGCCTGAGTATAATGTAATACTTATTCTATATTCTGAGGATTTCGATAGCGTAGGGCAATGACAATCAGAGACGAGTTCCGGGTACAAGATGTTTTATAGTATGTCACCACGGTAGAAACAGAACAAACACAACAATACAATAACACATACAATACTTTCCGGAATAGACGCGCAGGGGATTCCCGGGACCACGCACCGGACTCCCCCAGGGAGACCACCGGAGCGAACCCCTATACAGGGACTGTCCGGCAATCTACCCCGGAAGGCCTAAATGCGCAGCGGCCGGGATAAGGAGCAAGCGGTAAAGTCAATGAGTGTCCGTACGGAAATGTTTGTCCAGGATGGTTACGAACCAAAAGAGAACCAGGCGGAGTGCTGACCGAAGATGGTAAACGGAATCCGGGCACAGCCTTAAGAGCCGGGTACAGTCCTGAGACAATCGGTAGGTAGTCCTTTAGGGGAATCCCGAGGCAATCCGGAATAAGCAGCAAACACAGCAGGAGCACACAGCAGGCAGTATACTCAGGCACTGGACTGGGCTGGGAGGCGGCCTTTTAAGCTGCTGGACAGGAAGTAGGGCAACAGAACGGTAACCTCCATGTTAACCGAGGGCAAGGGCAGTCAAAAGAGAACTGGAAAACCTGGAAACCTGACACACACACACACAGCGATACACAGCCACAGCCACATGCGCACACACACACACACATACACACACACACGCAGTAACACACACACACACAGCCACACAGACACACACACAGCCACACACAAAGCTACAGCCACACACACAAAGCCACACACACAAAGCCACAGCCACACACACAGCCACAGCAACACACACAGCCACACATACACACACCCACAAAGCCACACACAGACACACACAGCCACACACACAGCCATACAAAGCCACAGCCACACACACAGCCACAGTCACACACACACACACACAGCCATACACAGCCACACACACACAGCCACACACACACAGCCACACACACACACACACAAACACAGCCATACACAGCCACAGCCACACACACACACACACACACACACACACAGCCACACACAGACACACAGCACCACACACAGACACACACACACAGCCACACACACACACATACACACAGCCACACACACAAAGCAACAGCCACACACTAAGCCACAGCCACAAACACACAGCCACAGCCACACACACAAAGTCACACACAGCCACACACACACACACACACACACACAGTCATAGCCACACACATCCAGAGCCACACACACACACACAAAGCCAGACACACAAAGCCACAGCCACACACACAAAGTCACAGCCACACACACTCACACCCACAAAGCCACACACAGCCACACACACACTCACCCACACAGAAAGCCACACAGACACACACACACAGCCACATACACACACAGACACACACACACAGTCGCACACACAAAGACACAGCCACACACCCAGCCACACACACACACAGCCACACACACACACAGCCACACACAGACACAAACAGCCACACACACACACACACACAGCCACACACACAAAGCTACAGCCACACACATAGCCGCACACACACACACAACCATACACAGCCACACACACACAGCTACAGCCACACACACACAGCTACAGCCACACACACAGGCACACACACACAAACACACACACAGCCACACACACAAAGGCACAGCCACACACACAAAGCCACAGCCACACACACAGCCACACACACACACACAGCCACACACACAAAGCAACAGCCACACACTAAGCCACAGCCACACACACAGCCACAGCCACACACACACAGCCACACACATACATCCACACACATACACACACACACACACACACACACACACACACAGCCATAGCCAAACACAGCCAGAGCCACACACACACAAAGCCAGACACACAAAGCCACAGCCACACACACAAAGCAACAGCCACACACTAAGCCACAGCCACACACACACAGCCACAGCCACACACACAAAGCCACACACATACATCCACATCCACACACACAAAGTCACACACAGCCACACACACACACACACACACACACAGTCATAGCAACACACATCCAGAGCCACACACACACACACAAAGCCAGACACACAAAGCCACAGCCACACACACAAAGTCACAGCCACACACACTCACACCCACAAAGCCACACACAGCCACACACACACTCACCCACACAGAAAGCCACACAGACACACACACACAGCCACATACACACACAGACACACACACACAGTCGCACACACAAAGACACAGCCACACACCCAGCCACACACACACACAGCCACACACACACACAGCCACACACAGACACAAACAGCCACACACACACACAGCCACACACACAAAGCTACAGCCACACACATAGCCGCACACACACACACAACCATACACAGCCACACACACACAGCTACAGCCACACACACACAGCTACAGCCACACACACAGGCACACACACACAAACACACACACAGCCACACACACAAAGGCACAGCCACACACACAAAGCCACAGCCACACACACAGCCACACACACACACACACACAGCCACACACACAAAGCAACAGCCACACACTAAGCCACAGCCACACACACAGCCACAGCCACACACACACACAGCCACACACATACATCCACACACATACACACACACACACACACACACACACAGCCATAGCCAAACACAGCCAGAGCCACACACACACAAAGCCAGACACACAAAGCCACAGCCACACACACAAAGTCACAGCCACACACACTCACACCCACAAAGCCACACACAGCCACACACACACACACAGCCACACACACTCACCCACACAGAAAGCCACACACACAAACACACACACACAGCCATACACACAAAGACACAGCCACACACAGAGCCACACACACACACACAGCCACACACAAACACACACAACCACACACACAAAGCCACACACACAAAGGCACAGCCACACACACATACACACACACAGCCACACACACACTCAGCCACACACAGCCACACACACAGCCACACACACAAAGCTACAGCCACACACAGACACACACACACAGAGCCACAGCCACACACAGCCACACATACACACACCCACACACACAAAGCCACACACAGGCACACACAGACACACACAGCCACAGGCATACACAGCCACACACAGCCACAGACACACACACAAACACACACACACACAGCCACACACATAAAGCCACAGCCACACACACAGCCACATTAATACACACAGCCACACACAGACAGACATACACACACCCACACATCCACATCCACACACACAGCCACACACAGACAGCCACACACACACAGCTATACACAGCCACAGCCACATGCGCACACACACACAGCCACACACACACACACACATACACACACACACACGCAGTAACACACACACAGCCACACACACAGCCACATACACACAGCCACACATACAGACACCCACACATCCTCACCACACACACAGCCTTACACAGCCACACACACACAGCCACATACACACACACACACAGCCACACAAACAAAGCCACAGCCACACACACAGCCACAAACACACACACACACAGCCACACACACACACACAGCCACACACACAAAGCCACAGCCACACACACACGGCCACAGCAACACACACAGCCACACATACACACACCCACACATCCACACACACAAAGCCACACACAGCCACAGCCACACACAGCCACAGCCACACACACAGCCACACACACACACACACACAGTCATACACAGCCACACACACAGCCACACACACACACAGACACACATTCACACACAGCCGCACACACAAAGCCACAGCCACACACACAGCCACACCCACAGCCACACACACACAGCCACACACACACAAAGCCACAGCCACACACACACAAAGCCACACACACACACACACACACATACACACACATATTCAGCCACACACACAGCCACACACAGCCACAGCCACACAGCCACACACACACACACAGTCACACACACAAAGCCACAGCCACACACACAGCCACACACACACACACACACAAAGCCACACACAGCCACAGCCACACACACACACACGCAGGCACACACGCAGCCACACACACAGCCACAGCAACACACAGCCACATACAGCCACACACACACACAGCCACAGCAACACACAGCCACACACAGCCACACACACACAAACGCAGCCACACACACACACAGCCACACACAAAGCCACAGCAACACACACAGCCACACACAGCCAGCCACACATACACACACCCACACAGCCACAGCCATACACAGCCACACACAGACACACACACACACAGCCACACACACACACACACACACACACACAGACACACACATAAAGCTACAGCCACACACACAGCCACAGCAACACACACAGCCACACACAGCCACACACACACATACACACAGCCATACACAGCCACACACACAGCCACACACACACTTACAGCCACACACACACACACACACACACACACAATCTCACACACAAAGGCACAGCCACACACACACAGGCACACACAGCCTCACACACACACACACATCCACACACACAAAGCCACACACAGCCACACACACACACACACACACACACAGCCACAGCCACACACAGCCACAGACACACACACAAACACACACACACACACACACACACACAGCCACACACATAAAGCCACAGCCACACACACAGCCACATTAATACACACAGCCACACACAGCCAGACATACACACACCCACACATCCACATCCAGACAGCCACACACACACACAGCGATACACAGCCACAGCCACATGCGCACACACACACAGCCACAAACACACACACACACACACACACACACGCAGTAACACACACACAGCCACACACACAGACACACACAGCCACACACAAAGCTACAGCCACACACACAGCCACACACACAAAGCCACAGCCACACACACAGCCACAGCAACACACACAGCCACACATACACACACAGCCACACACAGACACACACAGCCACACACACAGCCATACACAGCCACAGCCACACACACAGCCACACACACAGCCACAGTCACACACACACAGCCACACACACAGCCACACACACACAGGCGCACACACACACACACACACACAGCCATACACAGCCACAGCCACACACACACACACACAGCCACACAGCACCAGACACAGACACACACACACACACACAGCCACACACACACATACACACACAGCCACACACACAAAGCAACAGCCACACACTAAGCCACAGCCACACACACACAGCCACAGCCACACACACAAAGCCACACACATACATCCACACACACAAAGTCACACACAGCCACACACACACACACACACACAGTCATAGCCACACACATCCAGAGCCACACACACACACACAAAGCCAGACACACAAAGCCACAGCCACACACACAAAGTCACAGCCACACACACTCACACCCACAAAGCCACACACAGCCACACACACTCACCCACACAGAAAGCCACACAGACACACACACACAGCCACATACACACACAGACACACACACAAAGACACAGCCACACACACAGCCACACACACACACAGCCACACACACACACACACACACACACACAGCCACACACAGACACAAACAGCCACACACACACACATCCACACACACAAAGCTACAGCCACACACATAGCCGCACACACACACACAGCCATACACAGCCACACACACACAGCTACAGCCACACACACACAGCTACAGCCACACACACAGGCACACACACACAAACACACACACAGCCATACACAGCCACAGCCACACACACAAAGGCACAGCCACACACACAAAGCCACAGCCACACACACAGCCACACACACACACACACAGCCACACACACAAAGCCACAGCCACACACACAGCCACAGCCACACACATACATCCACACACACACACACACACAGCCATAGCCAAACACAGCCAGAGCCACACACACACAAAGCCAGACACACAAAGCCACAGCCACACACACAAAGTCACACACAGCCCCCCACACACACACACACACACAGCCACACACACTCACCCACACAGAAAGCCACACACACAAACACACACACAGCCACATACACACACAGACACACACACACACACACACACACAGCCATACACACAAAGACACAGCCACACACAGAGCCACACACACATACACACACACAGCCACACACAAACACACACAGCCACACACACAAAGGCACACACACAAAGGCACAGCCACACACACACATACACACACACACACAGCCACACACACAAAGCTACAGCCACACACAGACACACACACACAGAGCCACAGCCACACACAGCCACACACAGACACACACAGCCACAGCCATACACAGCCACACACAGCCACAGACACACACACAAACACACACACACACAGCCACACACATAAAGCCACAGCCACACACACAGCCACATTAATACACACAGCCACACACAGACAGACATACACACACCCACACATCCACATCCACACACACAGCCACACACAGACAGCCACACACACACAGCGATACACAGCCACAGCCACATGCGCACACACACACAGCCACACACACACACACACACACGCAGTAACACACACACAGCCACACACACACACACACAGCCACACACAAAGCTACAGCCACACACACAGCCACACACACACACAAAGCCACACACACAAAGCCACAGCCACACACACAGCCACAGCAACACACACAGCCACACATACACACACCCACACACAGCCATACACACACACAGCCACACACACACAGCCACAGCCACACACACAGCCACACACACACACACAGCCATACACAGCCACACACACACAGTGTGTGTGGCTGTGTGTGTGTCTGTGGATTTGTGTGTGTGGCTGTGGCTTTGTGTGTGTGGCTGTGTGTGTAACTGTGTGTGTGTGTGTTTGTGTGTGTGTGTGGCTGTGTGTGTGGCTGTGGCTATGTGTGGCTGTGTGTGTGTGTGTGTGTGAGACCCAGGCTATTTATGCGTATTATATGGATTGGCAATAGGTGTGGTGGGGAGGGTTCACAAACGAAAAACTACTAACAATAACGAATAACGTTTGGAACACCATTCTAAGTCTGAACTGGGTGCAAAAAACCTAAAAAAACATCACTATGGGGAGATAAGGTATGCACACCAGTGACTATGTAAGGGGAATACATGGAATAGCAGAAACTATTCCATGTATTCCCCTTACATAGTCACTGGTGTGCATACCTTATCTCCCCATAGTGATGTTTTTTTAGGTTTTTTGCACCCAGTTCAGACTTAGAATGGTGTTCCAAACGTTATTCGTTATTGTTAGTAGTTTTTCGTTTGTGAACCCTCCCCACCACACCTATTGCCAATCCATATAATACGCATAAATAGCCTGGGTCTCAGCTTCCCATACACGGTAAGTTTTTTTTAACTGCATGAGAGGACACACACAAGCTAGGGACCCCAACGTAGAGAAATACTTTGGCGTAGTGTTGGGGCTCTATTGCATTGATCAATTCAGTAGCTAAATTTCTCTTGATTCATATGTTCATGGCAGTAATGCAGATTCCATTTTTCACATTTTCACTCTTCATATAGCTATTGGATTTTTCAAGTCAGTATTCACACAGCAGTTTCTGCTATTCCATGTATTCCCCTTACATAGTCACTGGTGTGCATACCTTATCTCCCCATAGTGATGTTTTTTTAGGTTTTTTGCACCCAGTTCAGACTTAGAATGGTGTTCCAAACGTTATTCGTTATTGTTAGTAGTTTTTCGTTTGTGAACCCTCCCCACCACACCTATTGCCAATCCATATAATACGCATAAATAGCCTGGGTCTCAGCTTCCCATACACGGTAAGTTTTTTAACTGCATGAGAGGACACACACAAACTAGGGACCCCAACGTAGAGAAATACTTTGGCGTAGTGTTGGGGCTCTATTGCATTGATCAATTCAGTAGCTAAATTTCTCTTGATTCATATGTTCATGGCAGTAATGCAGATTCCATTTTTCACATTTTCACTCTTCATATAGCTATTGGATTTTTCAAGTCAGTATTCACACAGCAGTTTCTGCTATTCCATGTATTCCCCTTACATAGTCACTGGTGTGCATACCTTATCTCCCCATAGTGATGTTTTTTTAGGTTTTTTGCACCCAGTTCAGACTTAGAATGGTGTTCCAAACGTTATTCGTTATTACACACACAAAGCAACAGCCACACACTAAGCCACAGCCACACACACACAGCCACAGCCACACACACAAAGCCACACACATACATCCACATCCACATCCACACACACAAAGCCACACACAGCATCACACACACACACACACACACACACACACACACAGTCATAGCCACACACAGCCAGAGCCACACACACACACACAAAGCCAGACACACAAAGCCACAGCCACACACACAAAGTCACAGCCACACACACTCACACCCACAAAGCCACACACAGCCACACACACTCACCCACACAGAAAGCCACACAGACACACACACACAGCCACATACACACACAGACACACACACACAGCCGCACACACAAAGACACAGCCACACACACAGCCACACACACACACAGCCACACACAGCCACAAACAGCCACACACACACACACAGCCACACACACAAAGCTACAGCCACACACATAGCCGCACACACACACACACACACACACACAGCCATACACAGCCACAGCCACACACACACAGCTACAGCCACACACACACAGGCACACACACAGGCACACACACACAAACACACACACAGCCATACACAGCCACAGCCACGCACACAAAGCCACAGCCACACACACAAAGCCACAGCCACACACACACACACACACACACAGCCACACACACAAAGCAACAGCCACACACTAAGCCACAGCCACACACACAGCCACAGCCACACACACACAGCCACACACATACATCCACACACACACACACACACACACACACACACAGCCATAGCCAAACACAGCCAGAGCCACACACACACAAAGCCACACACACAAAGCCACAGCCACACACACAAAGTCACAGCCACACACACTCACACCCACAAAGCCACACACAGCCACACACACACACACACACACAGCCACACACACTCACCCACACAGAAAGCCACACACACAAACACACATACACAGCCACATACACACACAGACACACACACACACAGCCATACACACAAAGACACAGCCACACACAGAGCCATACACACACAGCCACACACACAAAGGCACAGCCACACACACACATACACACACACACAGCCACACACACACACCCAGCCACACACAGCCACACACACACACACACACACTTACAGCCACACACACACACACACAATCTCACACACAAAGGCACAGCCACGCACACAGGCACACACAGCCTCACACACACACACACACATCCACACACACAAAGCCACACACACACAGACACAGCAACACACAGCCACACATAGCCACACATACACACATGCACACATCCACACACACAAAGCCACACACACACACAGCCACACACAAACACACACACACACACACGCAAAGCCACAGCCACAGCAACACACACAGCCACACATGGCCACACATACACACACTCACACATCCACATCCACACACACAGCCACACACACAGCCACAGCCACACACACACAGCCACACACACACAGCCACACACAAAGCCACAGCCACACACACAAAGCCACAGCCACACACACACATAGCCACAGCCACACACACACACACACACACATACACACAGGCAGCCACACACACACAGCCACACACAGACACACACAGCCACACACACAAAGCTACAGCCACACACAGACACACACACACACACAGAGCCACAGCCACACACAGCCACACATACACACACCCACACATCCACACACACAAAGCCACACACAGGCACACACAGACACACACAGCCACAGCCATACACAGCCACACACTGCCACAGACACACACACAAACACACACACACACACACAGCCACACACATAAAGCCACAGCCACACACACAGCCACATTAATACACACAGCCACACACTGCCAGACATACACACACCCACACATCCACATCCACACACACACACAGACAGCCACACACACACTCAGCGATACACAGCCACATGCGCACACACACACAGCCACACACACACACACACACAGCCCAACACACACACACACATACACAGCCACACACAGCCACACACACAGCCACACACACAGCCAGACACACACACAAAGCCGCAGCCACACACACAAAGCCACAGCCACACACCCACACATAGCCACAGCCACACACACACACACACACACACACACATACACACACACACACGCAATCACACACAAAGCCACAGACACACACACAGCCACAACAACACACACAGCCACACAGACAGCCACACATACACACACCCACACATCCACACACACAAAGCCACACACAGCCACAGCCACACACAGCCAGAGCCACAGCCACACTCACAAAGCCACAGCCACACACACACCCACACATACAAAGCCACACACAGCCATACACACAGCCACACGCACACACACAGCCACCCCCCCCACACGCACACACACAGACACACACACACAGCCACACACAAGCAGCCACACACACACAACCACAGGCAGCCACAGCCACACATACACACACCCACACACACAAAGCCACAGCCACACAGACATACACACAGCCACACACACAAAGCCACAGCCACACACACACACACTCACAGACACACACACAGCCACACACACACACACACAGACACACACACAGCCACATACACACAGCCACACATACAGACACCCACACATCCTCACCACACACACAGCCTTACACAGCCACACACACACAGCCACATACACACACACACACACACAGCCACACACACACACACAGACACACACATAAAGCTACAGCCACACACACAGCCACAGCAACACACACAGCCACACATACACACACACACATCCACACACACAGCCACAGCCACACACACACACACACACACACAGCCATACACAGCCACACACGCACACACACACACACACAAATACACAGCCGCACACACAAAGCCACCGCCACACACAGCCACACACACACACACAGCCACACATACACACACAGACACACACACACAGCCACACACACAAAGCCACAGCCACACACACACAAAGCCACAGCCACACAAACACACACATACACAGCCACACACACACACAGCAACACACACACATACACAGCCACACACACACACAGTCACACACACAAAGCCACAGACACACACACAGCCACACACACAGCCACACACAGCCACACACACACACCCATCCACACACACAAAGCCACACACAGCCACAGCCACACACACACAGGAAGCCACACACAGCCATACACACAGCCACAGCAACACACAGCCACATACAGCCACACATACACACGCACACATCCACATCCACACACACAAAGCCACACACACACACGCAGCCACACACAAAGCCACAGCCACACACACAGCCACAGCAACACACACAGCCACACACAGCCAGCCACACATACACACACACACACAAAGCCACACACAGCCACAGCCATACACAGCCACACACAGACACACACACACACAGCCATACACATAAAGCCACAGCCACACACACAGCCACAGCAGCACACAGCCACTCATACACACACACACATCCACCGCCACACACAGCCAAAGCCACACACACACAGCCACAGACACACACACAGCTATACAAAGCCACACACGCACACAAACACACACACAGCCACACACACAGAGCCACACACACAAAGCCACAGCCACACACACAGCCACACACAGCCACAGCCACACACACACACATAGCCACAGCCACACACACACACACACACGCAGTTAGACACACACAGCCACACACACACACACAGCCACACACACACACACAGCCACACACACAAAGCTACAGCCACACACACACAGCCACACACACAAAGCCACAGCCACACACACAGCCACAGCAACACACACAGCCACACATACACACACCCACACATCCACACACACAAAGCCACACACAGACACACACAGCCACAGCCATACACAGCCACAGATAAACACACAGCCACACACACACACACACACACACACAGCTACACACATAAAGCCACAGCCACACACACAGCCACATTAACACACACAGCCACACACAGCCACACATACACACACCCACACATCCACACACACAGCCACAGCGCCACAGCCACACACACAACCACACACACACAGCCACACACACACACACAGCAACAGGAAAACACACCACCACACGCAGCCACACACACACAGCCACACATACACATCCACACACACAAAGCCACACACAGCCACACACACACACACACAGCCACAGCCACACACAGCCAGAGCCACTCACACACAAAGCCACACACACAAAGCCACAGACACTCACAAAGCCACACACAGCCACACACACACACTCACCAACACACACAGACACACACACACACAGCCACATACACACACAGCCACACACACAGCCACAGCCACACATACAGCCTCACACACAGCCACAGCAACACACAGCCACACACAAACACACAAACAGCCACACACAAAGCCACAGGCAGCCACAGCCACACGTACAGCCACACATACACACACACACACACACAAAGCCACAGCCACACACACAGCCACAGCCACACACATCCATACACACACAAAGCCACAGCCCCACACAAAGCCACAACCACACACACATCCATACACAGCCAGATACACAGCCACAGCGCCACAGCCACACACACACAGCCACACACACACAGCCACACACAGCCTCAGCAACACACACAGCCACACACAGCCACACACACAGCCACACATACACACAACCACACATCCACACACAGCCACACACACACACACACACACACAGCCATACACAGCCAGAACCACACACATAAAGCCACAGCCACACACACCCACACACACACACACACACACACACACAAAGCCACACACAGCCACAGCTATACACAGCCATACACACAGACACACACACACACAGACACATACACAGCCACACACACACACACAACCACAGGCAGCCACAGCCACACATACACACACCCACACACACAAAGCGACAGCCACACACACAGCCACACACACAGCCACACACACAAAGCCACAGCAACACACAGCCACAGCAACACATACAGCCACACACATACACACACCCACATCCACACACACAAAGCCACACACCCACACACAGCCACAGACACACACACACACACGCACACACACAGCCACACACACAAAGCCACAGCCACACACACAAAGCCACAGCCACACACACACACACACACACACACACATACACACTGAGGTTACCCGGTGGCCGCGGGTAACCTCAGTGACAGCAGCTGATCGCGCTACTCATCTCATTAGCTGCGTGGAGGTGACCGGAGCGGCGGTGTCTTCTGCTGCTCCTGTCACCTCCATGCAGCAGAGCTGGAAGCAACGCTGGAGGTCCGTGGATTACGCCGGACATGGAGGGTTTGTCGGGGTTAATAAATTGGTAATGAGGGAATTTGTTTGTGTTTTTTATTTCTAATAAAGGATTTTTTTCGGGTGTGTGTGTTTTTTTACTGTCACTTACAGATTAATCATGGAAGGTGTCTCATAGACGCCTGACATGATTAATCTAGGACTTATTGGCAGCTATGGGCTGCCAATAACTCCTTATTACCCCGATTTGCCAACGCACCAGGGTAAATCGGGAAGAGCCGGGTACAGCCCCAGAACTGTCGCATATAATGTATGCGGCAATTCTGGGCGGCTGCTGACTGATATTGTTAGGGTGGGGGGCTCCCCATAACGTGGAGCTCCCCATACTGAGAATACCAGCCTTCAGCCGTATGACTTTATCTGGCTGGTATTAAAATGGGGGGGGACCGCACGCCGTTTTTTTTAATTATTTATTTATTTTTTTCACTGCACAGTATAGACACGCCCACCGGCTGCTGTGATTGGGTGCAGTGAGACAGCTGTCACTCAGCGTGGTGGGCGTGTGTGACTGCAACCAATCACAGGCACCGGTGGGGGGAGAAAGCAGGGAATACGAGATTGTTTAATGAGCGGCCGGCTTTTTCAAATTAGAAAAAGCCGCCGAAGCAGTGTGAACGCCGTGCAGCGCCGGTGATCGGGGAACGGTGAGTATGAGAGAGGGGGGGACACTTCAGTCACTCGGGGGATTAGCGGTCACCGGTGAATCCTTCACAGGTGACCGCTAATCAGTACACGGCACACAGACAGAGCCGCAGCATGACTATGAAGTCGGGTGAAGTTCACCCGAGTTCATTCTCATCCCGCTACTCTGTCTTCCGACATGTAGTAACGACATTTTGCATCACACACGTACATTTCACATGGACAACACATACACATGTCAGTTATTTCACTCACGCACACACGGACATTCCAGAGGCACATACGGCTAGCATACGGGATACACACACAGGCCACACATACCATAAAAACGAACCTAAAAAACAGAAAACGGACCCGAAAAACGGATGTGTGGCGGAGCCCTCACACACACCCACACACACACAAAGCCACACACAGCCACAGCCATACACAGACATACACACAGCCACACACACACACTCACACACACAAAGCCACACACACAGCCACACACACACAACCACAGGTAGCCACAGCCACACATACACACACACCCACACACACAAAGCCACAGCCACACAGACAGCCATACACACAGCCACACACACAAAGCCACAGCCACAGCAACACACAGCCACACATACACACATCCACATCCACACACACAAAGCCACACACAGCCACAGCCACACACACACACACACACACACACAGCCACAGCCACACACACACACACACACACACACACACAGACACACACACAGCCACACACACAGCCACAGCCCCACACAGCTACACATACACAGCCACACACACAAAGCCACAGCCACACACACAGCCACACACACACACAGCCACGCACACACACACACACACACACACATAGCCACACACACAGCCACACACACAGCCACATATACAGCCACACACACAGCCACACAAACACACAGCCACACACACAAAGCCACAGCCACCCACAAAGCCACAGCCACACACACACACACACAGCCACACACACACGCACACACACACAGCCACACACACACAGCCACACACACAAAGCCAGAGCCACACACACATCCACACACACAGCCCCCCCCCACACACACACACGCACGCACACACAAAAACACACAGCCACACACACACAGCCACACACAGCCACACACACAGCCACACACACAGCTACACACACAGAGCCACACACAAAGCCACAGCCACACACAGCCACAGCCACTCACACAGCCACACACACAAAGCCACACACAGCCACACACACACAATTCCACAGCACCACACAAAGCCACAACCACACAAAAAGCAACAACCACACACACACACACAGCCACAGTGCCACAGCCACACACACAGCCACAAACACAGCCACACACACACACAGCCACACACAAAGCCACACACACACACACACAGCCACACACAGAGCCACAGGCAGCCACAGCCACACACACACACAGCCACACACACACAGCCCCACACACGCACACACACAGCCACTCACACACAGCCACACACACACACAGCCACACACACACAGCCACAGGCAGCCACAGCCACACATACACACACCCAGAAAGCCACAGCCAAACACACAGCCACACACACAGCCACAGCCACACACAGCCATACATACACACACACACACATCCACATTCACACATCCACAAAGCCACATACAGCCACACACACACACACACACAGCCACACACACACATAGCCACACACACACACAGCCACACACACAAATCCACAGCCACACACACATCCACACACAAAGCCACACACACTCACACACACACACGCGCGCGCGCGCACACAGACAGCCACACACACTGCCACACACAGCCACACACACACACAGCTACACACACAGAGCCACAGCCACATACAGACACACACAGCCACAGTGCCACAGCCACACACACAGCCACACACACACACACACACAGCCACACACACACACACACACACACACACACACAGCCACACACAGAGCCACAGGCAGCCACATTCACACACACACACAGCCACACACACTCAGCCCCACACACACACACACACAGCTACTCACACACAGCCACACACACACACACACACACACACACACACAGCTACAGGCAGCCACAGCCACACATACACACACCCAGAAAGCCACAGCCAAACACACAGCCACACACACAGCCACAGCCACACACACAGCCATACATACACACACCCACACATCCACATTCACACACACACAAAGCCAGATACAGCCACACACACACACACACACAGCCACACACACACATAGCCACACACACACAGCCACACACACAAATCCACATCCACACACACATCCACACACACAGCCCCACACACACACACACACACACAGCCACACACACTGACACACACACACAGCTACACAGACAGAGCCACAGCCACACACAGAAACACACACAGCCACACACACACACACATACACACACACACCCACACACAGCCACTCACACACAGCCACACACACACACAGCCACACACACACACACACACCCACAGCCACAGGCAGCCACAGCCACACATACACACACACCCAGAAAGCCACAGCCAAACACACAGCCACACACACAGCCACAGCCACACACAGCCATACTTACACACACCCACACATCCACATTCACACACACACAAAGCTACATACAGCCACACACACACACACACACAGCCACACACACACATAGCCACACACACACACACAGCCACACACACAAATCCACAACCACACACACATTCACACACACAGCCCCACACACACGCACGCACGCGCGCGTGCACACACACACAGCCACACACACTGCCACACACAGCCACACACAGCTAAACACACAGAGCCACAGCCACACACAGCCACAGTGCCACAGCCACACACACAGCCACACACACACACACAGCCACACACAAAGCCACACACACAGCCACAGCCACACACAGAGCCACAGGCAGCCACAGCCACACACACACAGCCACACACACACAGCCCCACACACGCACACACACAGCCACTCACACACAGCGCCACACACACACACACACACACAGCCAGTCAGCCACAGCCACACATACACACACCCAGAAAGCCACAGCCAAACACACAGCCACACACACAGCCACAGCCACACACAGCCACACATCCACATTCACACACACACAAAGCCACATACAGCCACACACACACACAGCCACACACACACATAGCCACACACACACACACAGCCACACACACAAATCCACAGCCACACACACATCCACACACACAGCCCCCCACACACACACACACACACGCGCGTGCGCGCACACACACACACACAGCCACACACACTGCCACACACAGCCACACACAGCTACACACACACACACACAGAGCCACAGGCAACCACTGCCACACATACACACACCCACACGCCCACAGCCACACAGCCACACACACAGCCACAGCCACACACAAAGCCACAGCCACACACACAGCCACAGCCACACACAGCCACAGCCACACACACAGCCACACACAGCCACACACACAAAGCCACAGCCCCACACAAAGCCACAACCACACACACACACAGCCACACACCCACACACAGCCACAGCCACACACACAGCCACATACACAGCCACACACACACAGCCACAGCAACACACACAGCTACACACAGCCACACACAGACAGCCACACATACACACACCCGCACATCCACAACCATAAACACAAAGCCACACACAGCCACACACACACAGCCACACATACAGCCAGAGACACACACACACACACAGCCACGCACACAAAGCCACAGCCACACACACAAAGCCACAATCACACACACACACACACAAAGCCACACACAGCCACAGCCATACACACAGCCACACACACACACACTCACACACACAAAGCCACACACACAGCCACACACACAGTTACACACACACAACCACAGGCAGCCACAGCCACACATACACACACACCCCCACACACAAAGCCACAGCCACACAGACAGCCACACACACAGCCACAGCCACACACACAAAGCCACAGCCACACACAGCCACAGCAACACACAGCCACACATACACATCCACACACACAAAGCCACACACAGCCACACACACACACAGCCCCACACACATAGCCCCACACTTACACACACACACACACACACAGACACACACACAGCCACAGCCCCACAGCTACACATACACAGCCACACACACAAAGACACAGACACACACACATCCACACACACAGCCCCACACACACACACACACACAGCCACACACACTGCCACACACACAGCTACACACACACAGAGCCACAGCCACACACAGACACACACAGCCACACACACACACACACCCACACACGCACACACAGCCACTCACACACAGCCACACACACACAGCCACACACACACACCCACAGCCACAGGCAGCCACAGCCACACATACACACACACACCCAGAAAGCCACAGCCAAACACACAGCCACACACACAGCCACAGCCACACACAGCCATACTTACACACACCCACACATCCACACACACACAAAGCTACATACAGCCACACACACACACACACACAGCCACACACACACATAGCCACACACACAGCCACACACAAATCCACAGCCACACACACATTCACACACACAGCCCCCCACACACGCACGCACGCGCGCGTGCACACACACACACAGCCACACACACTGCCACACACAGCCACACACACACACAGCTACACACACAGAGCCACAGCCACACACAGACACACACAGCCACAGTGCCACAGCCACACACACAGCCACACACACACACACACACAGCCACACACACACACACACACAGCCACAGCCACACACAGAGCCACAGGCAGCCACAGCCACACACACAGCCACACACACACAGCCCCACACACGCACACACACAGCCACTCACACACAGCCACACACACACACACAGCCATAGGCAGCCACAGCCACACATACACACACCCAGAAAGCCACAGCCAAACACACAGCCACACACACAGCCACAGCCACACACAGCCACACACACCCACACACACACACACACACACACACACACAAAACCACACACAGCCACAGCTATACACAGCCATACACACAGACACACACACACACACACATACACAGCCACACACACAGCCACACACACAAAGCCACAGCCACACACAGCCACAGCAACACACACAGCCACACACATACACACACCCACATCCACACACACAAAGCCACACACCCACACACAGCCACAGACACACACACACACACACACGCACACACACAGCCACACACACAAAGCCACAGCCACACACACAAAGCCACAGCCACACACACACACACACACACACACACACACACACATACACACTGAGGTTACCCGGTGGCCGCGGGTAACCTCAGTGACAGCAGCTGATCGCGCTACTCATCTCATTAGCTGCGTGGAGGTGACCGGAGCGGCGGTGTCTTCTGCTGCTCCTGTCACCTCCATGCAGCAGAGCTGGAAGCAACGCTGGAGGTCCGTGGATTACGCCGGACATGGAGGGTTTGTCGGGGTTAATAAATTGGTAATGAGGGAATTTGTTTGTGTTTTTTATTTCTAATAAAGGATTTTTTTCGGGTGTGTGTGTTTTTTTACTGTCACTTACAGATTAATCATGGAAGGTGTCTCATAGACGCCTGACATGATTAATCTAGGACTTATTGGCAGCTATGGGCTGCCAATAACTCCTTATTACCCCGATTTGCCAACGCACCAGGGTAAATCGGGAAGAGCCGGGTACAGCCCCAGAACTGTCGCATATAATGTATGCGGCAATTCTGGGCGGCTGCTGACTGATATTGTTAGGGTGGGGGGCTCCCCATAACTTGGAGCTCCCCATCCTGAGAATACCAGCCTTCAGCCGTATGACTTTATCTGGCTGGTATTAAAATGGGGGGGGACCGCACGCCGTTATTTTTAATTATTTATTTATTTTTTTCACTGCACAGTATAGACACGCCCACCGGCTGCTGTGATTGGGTGCAGTGAGACAGCTGTCACTCAGCGTGGTGGGCGTGTGTGACTGCAACCAATCACAGGCACCGGTGGGGGGAGAAAGCAGGGAATACGAGATTGTTTAATGAGCGGCCGGCTTTTTCAAATTAGAAATAGCCGCCGAAGCAGTGTGAACGTCGTGCAGCGCCGGTGATCGGGGAACGGTGAGTATGAGAGAGGGGGGGACACTTCAGTCACTCGGGGGATTAGCGGTCACCGGTGAATCCTTCACAGGTGACCGCTAATCAGTACACGGCACACAGACAGAGCCGCAGCATGACTATGAAGTCGGGTGAAGTTCACCCGAGTTCATTCTCATCCCGCTACTCTGTCTTCCGACATGTAGTAACGACATTTTGCATCACACACGTACATTTCACACGGACAACACATACACATGTCAGTTATTTCACTCACGCACACACGGACATTCCAGAGGCACATACGGCTAGCATACGGGATACACACACAGGCCACACATACCATAAAAACGAACCTAAAAAACAGAAAACGGACCCGAAAAACGGCCCGTTTTACACGGACGTGGTTTTCACGGATGTGTGGCGGAGCCCTCACACACACCCACACACACACAAAGCCACACACAGCCACAGCCATACACAGACATACACACAGCCACACACACACACTCACACACACAAAGCCACACACACAGCCACACACACACAACCACAGGTAGCCACAGCCACACATACACACACACCCACACACACAAAGCCACAGCCACACAGACAGCCATACACACAGCCACACACACAAAGCCACAGCCACAGCAACACACAGCCACACATACACACATCCACATCCACACACACAAAGCCACACACAGCCACAGCCACACACACACACACATACACACACAGCCACAGCCACACACACACACACACACACACAGACACACACACAGCCACACACACAGCCACAGCCCCACACAGCTACACATACACAGCCACACACACAAAGCCACAGCCACACACAGCCACACACACACACAGCCACACACACACACACACACACACACACACACACACACATAGCCACACACACACAGCCACACACACAGCCACATATACAGCCACACACACAGCCACACAAACACACAGCCACACACACAAAGCCACAGCCACCCACAAAGCCACAGCCACACACACACACACACAGCCACACACACACGCACACACACACAGCCACACACACACAGCCACACACACAAAGCCAGAGCCACACACACATCCACACACACAGCCCCCCCCCCCACACACACACATGCACGCACACACAAAAACACACAGCCACACACACACACAGCCACACACAGCCACACACACAGCCACACACACAGCTACACACACAGAGCCACACACAAAGCCACAGCCACACACAGCCACAGCCACTCACACAGCCACACACACAAAGCCACACACAGCCACACACACACAATTCCACAGCACCACACAAAGCCACAACCACACAAAAAGCCACAACCACACACACACACACACAGCCACAGTGCCACAGCCACACACACAGCCACAAACACAGCCACACACACACACAGCCACACACAAAGCCACACACACACACACACAGCCACACACAGAGCCACAGGCAGCTACAGCCACACACACACACAGCCACACACACACAGCCCCACACACGCACACACACAGCCACTCACACACAGCCACACACACACACAGCCACACACACACAGCCACAGGCAGCCACAGCCACACATACACACACCCAGAAAGCCACAGCCAAACACACAGCCACACACACAGCCACAGCCACACACAGCCATACATACACACACCCACACATCCACATTCACACATCCACAAAGCCACATACAGCCACACACACACACACAGCCACACACACACACAGCCACACACACAAATCCACAGCCACACACACATCCACACACAAAGCCACACACACTCACACACACACACACACGCGCGCGCGCACACAGACAGCCACACACACTGCCACACACAGCCACACACACACACAGCTACACACACAGAGCCACAGCCACATACAGACACACACAGCACAGTGCCACAGCCACACACACAGCCACACACACACACACACAGCCACACACACACACACACACACACACAGCCACACACAGAGCCACAGGCAGCCACATTCACACACACACACACAGCCACACACACTCAGCCCCACACACACACACACACACACAGCCACTCACACACAGCCACACACACACACACACACACACACACACACACACAGCTACAGGCAGCCACAGCCACACATACACACACCCAGAAAGCCACAGCCAAACACACAGCCACACACACAGCCACAGCCACACACACAGCCATACATACACACACCCACACATCCACATTCACACACACACAAAGCCAGATACAGCCACACACACACACACAGCCACACACACACATAGCCACAGTGCCACAGCCACACACACAGCCACAAACACAGCCACACACACACACAGCCACACACAAAGCCACACACACACACACAGCCACACACAGAGCCACAGGCAGCCACAGCCACACACACACACAGCCACACACACACAGCCCCACACACGCACACACACAGCCACTCACACACAGCCACACACACACACAGCCACACACACACAGCCACAGGCAGCCACAGCCACACATACACACACCCAGAAAGCCACAGCCAAACACACAGCCACACACACAGCCACAGCCACACACAGCCATACATACACACACCCACACATCCACATTCACACATCCACAAAGCCACATACAGCCACACACACACACACACACAGCCACACACACACACAGCCACACACACAAATCCACAGCCACACACACATCCACACACAAAGCCACACACACTCACACACACACACACACGCGCGCTCGCACACAGACAGCCACACACACTGCCACACACAGCCACACACACACACAGCTACACACACAGAGCCACAGCCACATACAGACACACACAGCACAGTGCCACAGCCACACACACAGCCACACACACACACACACAGCCACACACACACACACACACACACACACACACAGCTACACACAGAGCCACAGGCAGCCACATTCACACACACACACAGCCACACACACTCAGCCCCACACACACACACACACAGCCACTCACACACAGCCACACACACACACACACACACACACACACACAGCTACAGGCAGCCACAGCCACACATACACACACCCAGAAAGCCACAGCCAAACACACAGCCACACACACAGCCACAGCCACACACACAGCCATACATACACACACCCACACATCCACATTCACACACACACAAAGCCAGATACAGCCACACACACACACACAGCCACACACACACATAGCCACACACACACAGCCACACACACAAATCCACATCCACACACACATCCACACACACAGCCCCACACACACACACACACACACACACACACACACACACAGCCACACACACTGACACACACACACAGCTACACAGACAGAGCCACAGCCACACACAGAAACACACACAGCCACACACACACACACACACATACACACACACACCCACACACGCACACACACAGCCACTCACACACAGCCACACACACACACAGCCACACACACACACACACAGCCACAGGCAGCCACAGCCACACATACACACACCCAGAAAGCCACAGCCAAACACACAGCCACACACACAGCCACAGCCACACACAGCCATACTTACACACACCCACACATCCACATTCACACACACACAAAGCTACATACAGCCACACACACACACACACAGCCACACACACACATAGCCACACACACACACAGCCACACACACAAATCCACAACCACACACACATTCACACACACAGTCCCACACACACGCACGCACGCACGCGCGCGTGCACACACACACAGCCACACACACTGCCACACACAGCTAAACACACAGAGCCACAGCCACACACAGACACACACAGCCACAGTGCCACAGCCACACACACAGCCACACACACACACACAGCCACACACAAAGCCACACACACACACACACAGCCACAGCCACACACAGAGCCACAGGCAGCCACAGCCACACACACACAGCCACACACACACAGCCCCACACACGCACACACACAGCCACTCACACACAGCGCCACACACACACACACACACAGCCAGTCAGCCACAGCCACACATACACACACCCAGAAAGCCACAGCCAAACACACAGCCACACACACAGCCACAGCCACACATCCACATTCACACACACACAAAGCCACATACAGCCACACACACACACAGCCACACACACACATAGCCACACACACACAGCCACACACACAAATCCACAGCCACACACACATCCACACACACAGCCCCACACACAGACACACACACGCGCGTGCGCACACACACACACACACAGCCACACACACTGCCACACACAGCCACACACAGCTACACACACACACACACACACAGAGCCACAGGCAACCACTGCCACACATACACACACCCACACGCCCACAGCCACACAGCCACACACACAGCCACAGCCACACACACAAAGCCACAGCCACACACACAGCCACAGCCACACACAGCCACAGCCACACACACAGCCACACACACCCACACACACAAAGCCACAGCCCCACACAAAGCCACAACCACACACACACACAGCCACACACACACACAGCCACAGCGCCACAGCCACACACAGAGCCACATACACAGCCACACACACACAGCCATAGCAACACACACAGCTACACACAGCCACACACAGACAGCCACACATACACACACCCGCACATCCACAACCATAAACACAAAGCCACACACAGCCACACACACACAGCCACACATACAGCCAGAGACACACACACACACAGCCACGCACACAAAGCCACAGCCACACACACAAAGCCACAATCACACACACACACACACACACAAAGCCACACACAGCCACAGCCATACACACAGCCACACACACACAAAGCCACACACACAGCCACACACACAGTTACACACACACAACCACAGGCAGCCACAGCCACACATACACACACACCCCCACACACAAAGCCACAGCCACACAGACAGCCACACACAAAGCCACAGCCACACACACAAAGCCACAGCCACACACAGCCACAGCAACACACAGCCACACATACACATCCACACACACAAAGCCACACACAGCCACACACACACAGCCCCACACACACACACACACACATAGCCCCACACTTACACACACACACACACACACACAGACACACACACAGCCACAGCCCCACAGCTACACATACACAGCCACACACACAAAGACACAGACACACACACACAGCCACAGCAACACACACAGCCACACACAGCCACACATACACACATCCACAACCACACACATAAAGCCACACACAGCCACAGCAACACACACAGCCAGAGACATACACACAGTCACACACACAGCCACACACACACACACACAGCCACAGCCACACACAGAGCCACAGGCAGCCACAGCCACACATACACACAGCCACACACACTCAGCCCCACACACACACACACACACACACAGCCACTCACACACAGCCACACACACACATACACACACACACACAGCTACAGGCAGCCACAGCCACACATACACACACCCAGAAAGCCACAGCCAAACACACAGCCACACACACAGCCACAGCCACACACACAGCCATACATACACACACCCACACATCCACATTCACACACACACAAAGCCACATACAGCCACACACACACACAGCCACACACACACATAGCCACACACACACACACACAGCCACACACACAAATCCACAGCCACACACACATCCACACACACAGCCCCACACACACACACACACACAGCCACACACACTGCCACACACACAGCTACACACACAGAGCCACAGCCACACACAGACACACACAGCCACACACACACACACACACACCCACACACGCACACACAGCCACTCACACACAGCCACACACACACAGCCACACACACACACCCACAGCCACAGGCAGCCACAGCCACACATACACACACACACACCCAGAAAGCCACAGCCAAACACACAGCCACACACACAGCCACACACAGCCATACTTACACACACCCACACATCCACACACACACACAAAGCTACATACAGCCACACACACACACACACAGCCACACACACACATAGCCACACACACACACAGCCACACACACAAATCCACAGCCACACACACATTCACACACACAGCCCCCCACACAGGCACGCACGCGCGCGTGCACACACACACACAGCCACACACACTGCCACACACAGCCACACACACACACAGCTACACACACAGAGCCACAGCCACACACAGACACACAGCCACAGTGCCACAGCCACACACACAGCCACACACACACACACACACAGCCACACACACACACACACAGCCACAGCCACAGGCAGCCACAGCCACACACACAGCCACACACACACAGCCCCACACACGCACACACACAGCCACTCACACACAGCCACACACACACACAGCCATAGGCAGCCACAGCCACACATACACACACCCAGAAAGCCACAGCCAAACACACAGCCACACACACAGCCACAGCCACACACAGCCACACATACACACACCCACACATCCACATTCACACACACAAAGCCACATACAGCCACACACACACACAGCCACACACACACATAGCCACACACACAAACAGCCACACACACAAATCCACAGCCACACACACATCCACACACACAGCCCGACACACACACACACACACGCGCGTGCGCGCACACACACACACACACAGCCACACACACTGCCACACACAGCCACACACAGCTACACACACAGAGCCACAGCCACACACAGCCACACACACACACACACACACACAGCCACACACAGAGCCACAGGCAACCACTGCCACACATACACACACCCACACACATACACACGCCCACAGCCACACACAGCCACACACACAGCCACAGCCACACACACAAAGCCACAGCCACACACACAGACACACACAGCCACAGCCACACACACAGCCACAGCCACACACAGCCACACACACAAAGCCACAGCCCCACAGAGAGCCACAACCACACACACACACAGCCACAGCCACACACACAGCCACATACACAGCCACACACACACAGCCACAGCAACACACACAGCTACACACAGCCACACACAGACAGCCACACGAACACACACCCGCACATCCACAACCATAAACACAAAGCCACACACAGCCACACACACTCAGCCACACATACAGCCAGAGACACACACACACACACACACAGCCATGCACACAAAGCCACAGCCACACACACAAAGCCACAATCACACACACACACACACAAAGCCACACACAGCCACAGCCATACACACAGCCACACACACACACACACACACACAAAGCCACACACACAGCCACACACACACAACCACAGGCAGCCACAGCCACACATACACACACACCCACACACACAAAGCCACAGCCACACAGACAGCCACACACACAGCCACAGCCACACACACAAAGCCACAGCCACACACAGCCACAGCAACACACAGCCACACATACACATCCACACACACAAAGCCACACACAGCCACACACACACACACACACAGCCACACACAGCCACACACACACACATAGCCCCACACTTACACACACACAGACACACACACAGCCACAGCCCCACAGCTACACATACACAGCCACACACACAAAGCCACAGACACACACACACAGCCACAGCAACACACACAGCCACACACAGCCACACACACAGCCACACATACACACATACACAACCACACACATAAAGCCACACACAGCCACAGCAACACACACAGCCAGAGACACACACACACACACACACAGCCACGCAGACAAAGCCACAGCCACACACACAAAGCCACAGCCACACACACCCACACACACAAAGCCACACACAGCCACAGCCATACACAGCCACACACACAGCCACACCCACACACACACACACACACACACAGCCAGCCACACACAAACACACACACAAAGCCACACACACACAGCCAAATACACAGACACACACAGCCACAACCACACACACAGCCACACTTACACACACACAAAGCCAAAGCCACACACACAGCCACACACACAAAGCCACAGCCACACACACATCCACACACACACAAAGCCAGAGCCACACACAAAGCCACAACCACACACACACAGCCACACACACACACACACACACAGCGACAGCGCCACAGCCACACACACAGCCACACACACAAACACACACACACAGTGATGGCACAGCACAGGAGCAACACACATGGTACAGCTCAGGAGCAGCACACACACAAACACACACAGTGATGGCACAGCACAGGAGCAACACACACACACACTGATGGCACAGCACAGGAGCAACACACACACACAGTAATGGCATAGCACAGGAGCAACACACACACACAACCACAACACACACAGTAATGGCACAGCACAGGAGCAACACACACACACAGCCACAACACACACAGTGATGGCACAGGAGCAACACACAGTAATGGCACAGCACAGGAGCAACACACACACATACACACATGACACAGCTCAGGAGCAACACACACAGTGTAATGGCACAGCACAGGGCAGTTTCTGTAGTTACAGGCAGACATTTGTACAGACATTTGTACATTATAATACCTGCTCCTGTGATGTGAGAGCTCGTCAGTGACTCCAGCCTCCCTGCTGCACTTCCTGTCAGTCCTCCTGGCGTCTCCTCCTCTCCTTTCTCTTTCAATTCCTTCTGTTCTCTGCTTCTCACTGTTTATAATGCTTTGTTTGATCTTCTCTCTTTTCTATGGTCTCTACTTTGTTTTCCTGTTCATCTTTGTTTCTCCCGCACTGTACTGAAGAAGCCCTGCCCCCTCTCCTGATTGGCTGATTTTCTCCTGTCATCTCTCACTGCTCTCTGACTACTCAAACTATATTGATAGATTTGGATACAGAAGAATTTTTAAACTTCTGAAGGCTGCAGTGAGCACTGTTGAGGCCATAATATGGAAGTAGAAAGAACATCACTTTAACTTAAGCCAGCCATGACCAGATGCTCCCCACAAGACTCCATTGCTGAACAAAAAGCATGTTCAAGCTCATTTAAATTTTGCTCAACAATATTTAGCCAAGCCTGTGAAATACTGGGAGGATATCGCCTGTTGAGATTTTACTAAAATTGAACTGTTTGGATGCCATAATACACACCATATGAGGAGGCCAAAAAGCACTGCATTTCACCCCAAATACATCATACCAACAGCAAAGTTTGGAGGTGGGAATATCATGGTGTGGGTTGTTTTTCAATATATGGCACTGGCAAACCTCATATGATTGAGCCATCTACTAGGATGATAAAGATAAAATGAGGGTGTACATTTCAGCAAGACAATGATCCCAAGCACACAGCCAAGGAAACTCTCATTTGTTTTCAGAGAAAAAAAATAATAAATCTGCTAGAATGGCCCAGCCAATAGCTTGACCTGCATCCCCCAAAAATGCATTGAATGAACTAAAGCTCATAGAAGAACTAAAGTTCATAGAAGGAGCAGCAGCAACCATAAGGATTTGAACAGTGTTTGTGTGGAAGAATGGGCCAAAATCACACCTGAGCATTGCATGCGACTAGTTTCAATTTGTAACCTGGCTAAATATAAATATTTGACCATGCTAGCAGTTCAAACACAGTCCTTCCTTGACCATACGAAATCATCAAGAAAATTGTAAAGAAAAAACAGCACCAAAGACAATAAAGTTAATTTTGAATCAATATTTATGTATTCAATTTCCAACATATACCAATGCAGATTAAACAGGAAAATCAAATAATCAAATATATATCTTTTTTCCCATTATCAGGTATAGCACATTAAATTTGGAAATCCTGGAGAAAATACATTTTCGACGTTTGAAAGGGACATGCACCCTTTTTTAAGCCTATAGATGACCAGCATAGATTGAAGGTTTCGAACCATTGAGGCTGGTGTATATACCCCACAGAGGAGACCCTGAGGCTGGTGTATATATACCACAGAGGAGACCCTGAAGCTGCTGTACAGTATATAAACCACAGAGAAGACTCTGAGGCTGGTAAAAAAAAAAAAGAGAGGAGACCCTGAGGCTGGTGTATATACCCCACAGAGGAGACACTTAGGCTGATGTGTATACACCACAGAAGAGATCCTCAGGATGGTGTATATACACCACACAGGAGACCCTGAGGCTGGTGTATATATACCACAGAGAAGACCCTGAGGCTGGTGTATATACACCACAGAGCAGTTCCTGAGGCTGGTGTATTTACACCACAGAGCAGTTCCTGAGGCAGGTGTATATACACCACAGAGGAGACACTTAGGCTGGTGTATATACACCACAGAAGAGATCCCCAGGCTGGTGTACATACGCCACAGAGGAGACCCTGAGGCTGGTGTATATATACCACAGAGGAGACCCTGAGGCTGGTGTATATACACCACAGAGCAGTTCCTGAGGCTGGTGTATTTACACCACAGAGCAGTTCCTGAGGCTGGTGTACATACACCACAGAGGAGACCGTGAGGCTGGTGTATATACACCACAGAGGAGACCCTGAGGCTGGTGTATTTACACCACAGAGGAGACCCTGAGGCTAATGTATATACACCACAGAGGAGACCCTGAGGCTGGTGTATATACACCACAGAGCGGTTCCTGAGGCTGGTGTATATACACCACAGAGGAGACCCTGAGGCTGGTGTATATATACCACACAGGAGACCCTGAGGCTTGTATTGTTAGCGATTCACCAATCAGGATGCAGCAGCTGTATGAAGTAGCAGAGCAGGGGAGTGGAAAGCGGTTACTCTGCCCACAAAGAAAATTCTGTCCTGACTTTGGTAGTGTGTACGCCGCTGTGGTCCACTATACACCTGTTAGGGCCAAATGGACGGGTAGACCCTGGAGGTGGATCCACTGGGCCAAACTCCCGGATGAGGGAAAGGAGTCCGGTAGCCGGAGCACTGTAGGTAGCAGGACAGTCCGTGCACTAGGAGAAAATGGAGAAGTCCCTGGGACCACGAGGTCACTGATGGTGGTCCGGGTGACGGAGCTCAGGTTCGGAAGCCGTGATGGTGTCAGGCGGGGTCCGGAACCGTTGGAGCGAGATGACGGGTCACCGCAGGGATCCGAGATGGTACGGACTGTCAGGATGGCAGATGGGCAGCGTTCGGGGTTTGAGGTACCGCAGGACCGGATGGCGATGCAGGATCGGCTCTAGAAGACAGAGAGGTAAGTATCTCACAGAACACAAGGAGACCTGACTCCTAGCTTGGGAAAACACGAAGAACAGGCCCCGCTCCCTTGGACATTAACCCCCTATATACCCTGTACCTGTGTGCATCATTTCCTGTTAGTTGACACTGGCCCTTTAAGAAAGGGTCAGTGACCGCGCGCGCGCCCTAATGCGCATGCGCGCAACCCGGGTGCCAGAAGCCAGGGCAGGAAGCTGAGAGGAGGACGCAGGGGAGCCGGCCAGGGACTGGGAAGCCGTCGGGCGCCGGGAGCGGAGACCAGGGGGCCTGGGAAGTACGGGCACCGGAGGCTGGAGAGCGGGGAGCGTGGCAGGTGAGCCGGGGAGCGGAGCGGAGGACCCGGGGAGCGTGACAACACCTAAATGCTGCAGATCATTGGGAATTCCCCCAATGAGGCATGTGGCCAATCCACGCATGCCTGTCAGTCAATGAGTTTTGGAAGGCGCTAGGCAAGGAAAGATGGAAAGAGGACGGAGAGCTGTAAGTGCTGGGATAAGTCCCCTGCACTTGTGATTCACTTGCATAAACATTGGTCAAAGGATTACAAATTACAATACAACAGAAGCAAGGATTACAAAAGGAAGCTATAGATTTACCCTGAATTAGTGACCTAACGTACATGTGATTGGTTTATGGTATGAAAACCTGAAGACAGGTTCCCTTTAAGTGATTTCATAGATCTGTGTCCATTTAGTTACCCATCACTTCCCCATTCCAAGATGACAAGGTGCTCAGGCTATTACTGTACATATTGAAGGCCACATCCCAACCATGTTGACACTTTTTTGAAGCACCTTAAGAGATTGTTAATTTGCCAATATGCTACAGTCCTAAAATATTGCTGTATTTTGCACAAATAATAAAATGAATGCAGGTACTAGTTCTTTAAAGGAAAAAAAAAGAAAAATCTTATAGTAAAATAATTTTTAAAATGTATATAAAAAAATAAATCTAAAATGCTAAGTTCAACCTCTTTCCACTTTTGAAAAATTGTTCACCTCCCACCAAAATGGAATAAAAGTGACAATAAACTTGTATGTTCCCAAAAATGGTACGAACTGCAGACCCTCCCTGCCAAAAAAAACCCAGACAAAAAACCCTTATTGAACTGCAAAATCCAGCAGGTCATTTTTATCACACAGCTTAAAAGCTAAATAAAAAAAACATGGTGCAACTACATTTTTTTTCTCATAGCTTCACCCCACTTACATTTTTTTCCCATTCTTCAGATAAATTCAGAATTACTACTTGTGCCAGAAATAACAAACCCTCATAGGCCTATGCTAACAAATAGGAAAAAAATATGAAAATTTCATCCAGATATGACCTGGGTAAAAAGAAATGATAAGAAAACTGTTAATTTCCCAATTTCAGCAGCGCATGCTCTTCTATAAGTCATATAGGACACACATTTTCCATTATAGTGTACCATATAATATTTCTGTTATTTTCCTCCCTTACAAAAGTAATGAAAGTTAAGCTAGATGAAAGGTTTTATGCATGTGACTCACTGATTCCATATATCCCATAGATTTACAGTACATATATACATATACACAAACAGTATACAGGCCTGAGCATCCCTGGTCTCCAGGAGGGTCTTTCTTCTGGATCTTGACTGGTGGCTTCTTTTCTTGCACCGCAGAATCCAGGTGTCTCTTCTTGGCTAGCCTCTTCCCGCTCATGTCCTCCTTCACTTGATGACTCCGTGAATTGATGGACTTCACTGAGCTTGGTAATATTCTTCTCCTCTTCCTCCTTTGACTTTTGTTTAAAGTCTTCTCATCGTCCGATGAGTCCAAGATGGGTCTTGGTCTTTTATCTCTCTTCTCCCTCCAAATCAGCTCCTTTTTCTCCATAGAATCGCTCTGCCCTGGTCCAGCAGACATCGTCACCTTCTCCTTCGCCAGTCTCCAACTGTCACTCTCAATTTCCAACTGCCGTCGGTGTGTTAATATTCTAATTACCTTGGCCGCATGCATGGCACTAGTCATGTGACCAGTAACTCACCAATAAGATGTGACTGTATGTGCCATAGATATATGTATTAGGTAGAACATCACATGTAAAGCGCCATAGAATAAATGGCACTATAATAATAATACCATAAACCAGACTTTCCTCTTTTTCTGGACATATAAAATTTTAATAGTTTCTTCTTAGATACAAACAACTACATTTTCCAATGTTATTAATAAAATGGAATTTTTTTTTCTAATGCCAAAAGAATATTGCAGAAACATTTTATATAAATTGTAAAGCAGCTCAATAATTTTGATTAGTGCATTACAAAGTTAAAATCTGAATATACAGGAAATAATACATGTAGTTTTTGCTGCTTTGCCATAACCAGCACCAAGGTTTTTCAAGGAGCTGGTTCTATGAAATATTGCCTTCAAATGCTCATATACAGCAGAGAAATGGCAATTCCATTTACTATGGACAGTTTCTATGCCTTTTTAATTCATGTCACTGAATGTCACCAGGTCAGGTGTAACCAGGTTTTGCCCTTATTGTATTCTCACTGCTCCTCTTAGTATTCCACATTTTGGGGTTTTTTTTTTGTAAATCCGCCATACGGATCTAGAGATTTGGGCATTTATATTTACTGCTAACTTTTCTGGTCTTAACAAGGTGGCATGGCTCATTAGTAGGCGCTTGTGCGCACGTTGTGTAAGAGCATGCATTTGCAGCATAAATGCATGCGTCCTGCATACATAGATTGTGCTGTTTACGTTGCAGTGCAATATGCAGCGTAAATGCATGAAATTACGCAACGTGCGCACATAGCCCTATTCTAATTTAATTGCTTTAGTAGGATCAAGATGTATAGATACAAAAACATACAATGACTATTAAAAATTTGATTTCTAAACTACTTATGTTTGTATATACAGATGGATGGCAGCTATTACGAATATCCAAATTATCCTGATAAAACTTACAGAAATCCATGCGCTCACCACTAAAACAATCCCAATTCAAATTTATGGAATTTGTGGTAGAAATTTCTGCAACACAATCTTCAGCCTGGGAATTCACCTTCAGGGTATGTGCATACGACTTCTTTTACAGGTAGGAGAACTTGACAAGTTTTTGAAGAGTAGAAGCTTCTGGAAACACCAGCATTTCTTTCCTACAGCCGTTATTTTGTCGTCTCCTGAGCACTTTTTCAATAGTGTTGAAGCGGTTTGGGGGGTTTTAGCGCTTTTATAACATTTTTTTATAGCATCTTTATTACTGATGTTTACCATTTATATTATGTTTAACTCCATTTAAAAAAGAAGAAAAAGTGTTTTTTCAAGAAAAAATGCATGAATAGTGCTCAAAAAGACGCCTGGACATTTTCCTTTTACCTTCTCTTATATAGTATAAAATGTATACAATAACTTGAGAAAAAAAAAAAGGGTATTATCATGTTAGGAGTAAAGCTAGTATACCACAATTATGAAAAAGTATATACAGTATAACATTTTATTATTACAAAAATACAAGTATTACACTCAGATGTGACAACCAGATGAAAATTAGACATACATGATTAAAAACCAAGTCTAAATGAGACAGACAGAGGAAAAAGGTCCCATGGAGGGAGACAGACTACCCCCTGACATAAATACAGGGGAGAGAAAATATCCCTAAATCCAAGGGAGGCACATAGAAGTAAACCATAAAAAATTATTATACGGTATATATAGTATATATATATATATATATATATATATATATATAGTATATATCCCTTGGACTGATGAAAATCAAGGGGTACTTATGCGTTAGACACCACCCACAACAAGTATGGTCTAAATCAAGGCCAAAATAAACATCACAGCAACCACCAAGAATATATAGGTGTAATATCTATTATACATAGTAATACAATGGTGGTGAAGTGGCACCTGAAGACCTACCCGTAGTAAGTGGTACGTGTAGCACCCCAAGGGGGAATCTGTCAACCTCACATGCGGACCCGGTCCCGACACGTGTTTCGCGTGTGCTCCGTCTGTGTCATTTAGACTTGGTTCTTAATCATGTATGTCTAATTTTCAACTGGTTATCACATGTGAGTGTAATACTTGAATTTTTGTAATAATAAAATTTTATACTGTATATACTTTTTCGCAATTGTGGTATCTTAGCTTTCCTCCTAACATGATAATACCCCCTATTTTTCTCAAGTTATTGTATGCATATCACGGGGTTCATGTGTACTATTATTAATATGAGGTCCGCTATACTTGGTATTTGCTTTCTTAATAGTATAGAATGTGTTCAGAGCAGAAAATGGCTGAAGAATGGTCTGCTCACTTCTTTTAACCTCTTGACATCATTGGAAACTTGAGTGGTTAAAGACACTGAAAAGACAACATTTGAATAGAAAGACGTTGTCACCTAGAAATGCATATGCTTTTTCTTTTAAGTGTTTAGGTAGCACTTTTTCAGGCGGGTTTTGGAGTGGACCCACCAAAAAAGATATTCTGTGCACATATCTTTATTGTCACACGTTCAGCACAACAGTTCTGTATTGTTCGCTCTTTTCCACAGTTCTATGTTTTCCTTTTTCATTCATGTTATTTCTAAACTTATCCAAGATACATGAGAAAGAATGACCAACAGGCTGCGTGCCCAAAACGGTGTGATGCCACAGCCACACACAGAGCCACAGCAACACACAGCCACACACGCACAGCCACGCACACATCCACATACACAAAGCCACACACAGCCACACACACACGCAGCCACACACACACAGCCACACACAAAGCCACAGCCACACACACAGCCACAGCAACACACACAGCCAGAGCCATACACAGCCACACACAGACACACACAGACACACACACAGCCGCACACACAAAGACACAGCCACACACAGCCACACACACACACACTGCCACACATACACACACACACACACAGCCACACACACAAAGCCACAGCCGCACACACACACAAAGCCACAGCCACACACACACACATACACACACACAGCCACACACACACACACAGCCACACACACACAGCCACACACACACACAGCCACACACAGCCACACACACACCACACACACACAGTCACAAACACAAAGCCACAGCCACACACACAGCCACACACACACACACACACATCCACACACACAAAGCCACAGCCACACACACACATGCAGCCACACACAGCCATACACACAGCCACAGCAACACACAGCCACACACAGCCACACATACACACGCACACATCCACACACACACAGCCACAGCAACACACACAGCCACACACAGCCAGCCACGCATACACACACCCACACATCCACACACACAAAGCCACACACAGCCACAGCCATACACAGCCACACACAGACACACACACACACACAGCAACACACACACAGCCATACACATAAAGCCACAGCCACACACACATCCACAGCCACACACAGCCACAGCCGCACACACACAGCCACAGACACACACACAGCTATACACAGCCACACACGCACACAAACACACACACAGTCACACACAGCCACACACACACAGCCACACACACAAAGCCACAGCCACACACAGCCACACACAGCCACTCACACACAGCCACACACACAAAGCCACACACACACACACATAGCCACAGCAACACACACACATACACACACAGTTACACACACACAGCCACACACACACACAGCCACACACAGCCACACACACAAAGCTACAGCCACACACACAGCCACACACACAAAGCCACAGCCACACACAGCCACAGCAACACACACAGCCACACATACACACACCCACACATCCACACACACAAAGCCACACACAGACACACACAGTTTGTGTGGAAGAATGGGCAAAAATCACACCTGAGCATTGCATGCGACTAGTTTCAATTTGTAACCTGGCTAAATATAAATATTTGACCATGCTAGCAGTTCAAACACAGTCCTTCCTTGACCATACGAAATCATCAAGAAAATTGTAAAGAAAAAACAGCACCAAAGACAATAAAGTTAATTTTGAATCAATATTTATGTATTCAATTTCCAACATATACCAATGCAGATTAAACAGGAAAATCAAATGATCAAATATATATCTTCTTTCCACAGCCACAGCCACACACACACAGCCACACATACACACACACACACACACACACACACACATCCACACACACAGCCACACACAGGCACAGCCACACACAGCCACACACACACACACACACAGCCATACACAGCCACACACGCACACACACACAGCCACACACACACAAATACACAGCCGCACACACAAAGACACAGCCACACACAGCCACACACACACACACACAGCCACACATACACACACACACAGACACACACACACACACAGCCACACACACAGCCACAGCCGCACACACACAAAGCCACAGCCACACACATACACACACACAGCCACACACACACACACACAGCCACACACGCACAGCCACACACACACACAGCCACACACAGCCACACACACACAGTCACAAACACAAAGCCACAGCCACACACACAGCCACACACACAAAGCCACAGCCACACACACACACGCAGCCACATACAGCCATACACACAGCCACAGCAACACACAGCAACACACAGCCACACATACACACGCACACATCCACACACACAAAGCCACACACAGCCACACACACACACACACAAAGCCACAGCCACACACACAGCCACACACAGCCAGCCACACATACACACACCCACACATCCACACACACAAAGCCACACACAGCCACAGCCATACACAGACACACACACACACAGCAACACACACACAACCATACACATAAAGCCACAGCCACACACACAGCCACAGCAGCACACAGCCACACATACAAACACACACATCCACAGCCACACACAGCCACACACACACAGCCACAGACACACACACAGCTATACACAGCCACACACGCACACACAGCCACACACACAAAGCCACAGCCACACACACAGCCACAGCCACTCACACACAGCCACACACACAAAGCCACACACACACACACACATAGCCACAGCAACACACACACACACACACACAGTTACACACACACAGCCACACACACACACAGCCACACACACAGCCACACACACAAAGCTACAGCCACACACACACACAGCCACACACACAAAGCCACAGCCACACACACAGCCACAGCAACACACACAGCCACACATACACACACCCACACATCCACACACACAAAGCCACACACAGACACACACAGCCACAGCCATACACAGCCACAGATAAACACACAGCCACACACACACACACACACACAGCTACACACATAAAGCCACAGCCACACACACACAGCCACATTAACACACACAGCCACACACAGCCACACATACACACACCCACACATCCACACACACAGCCACACACACAGCCACACACACACAGCCACACACACAAAGCCACAGACACACACACAGCAACAGGAAAACACACCACCACACGCAGCCACACACACACAGCCACAAATACACACACCCACACATCCACACACACAAAGCCACACACAGCCACACACAGCCACACACACACACACACACAGCCACAGCCACACACAGCCAGAACCACACACACACAAAGCCACACACACAAAGCCACAGCAACACACACAAAGCCACAGACACCCAGACACCCACAAAGCCACACACAGCCACACACAGCCACATACACACACACTCACCCACACACACAGACACACACACACAGCCACATATACACACAGCCACACACACAGCCACAGCCACACATACAGCCTCACACACAGCCACAGCCACACACACAGCCACACCAACACACAGCCACTCACACACACACACACACACACACACAAACAGCCACACACAGAGCCACAGGCAGCCACAGCCACACGTACAGCAACACATACACACACCCACACACACACAAAGCCACAGCCACACACACAGTCACACACATCCATACACACACAAAGCCACAGCCCCACACAAAGCCACAACCAAACACACAGCCACACACAGCCAGACACACAGCCACAGCGCCACAGCCACACACACACAGCCACACACACACAGCCTCAGCAACACACACAGCCACACACAGCCACACACACAGCCACACATACACACAACCACACATCCACACAAACAAAGCCACACACAGCCACACACACATACACACACACAGCCACAGCCACACACAGCCAGAACCACACACACAAAGCCACAGCCACACACACAAAGCCACAGCCACACACACCCACACAAAGCCACACACAGCCACAGCCATACACAGCCACACACACACACACAACCACAGGCAGCCACAGCCACACATACACACACCCACACACACAAAGCCACAGCCACACACACAGCCACACACACAGCCACAGCCACACACTCAAAGCCACAGCCACAGCAACACACACAGCCACACACATACACACACCCACACATCCACACACACAAAGCCACACACAGCCACACACACACACACAGACACACACACACGCACACACACAGCCACACACACACACACAGCCACACACAGAAAGCCACAGCCACACACCATAGCCACACACACACTCACACACAGCCACACACAAAGCCACAGCCACACACACACACACATACACAGCCACACACAGAGCCACAGCCACATACACAGCCACACACACAGCCACACACACAAAGCCACAGCCACACATAAAGCCACACACACACAGCCACAGCCACACACAGAGCCACAGGCAGCCACTGCCACACACACACACAGCCACACACAGCCACACACACACACAGCCACACACACAAAGCTACAGCCACACACATAGCCGCACACACACACACGCAGCCATACACAGCCACACACACACAGCCACACACACACAGCCACACACACAGGAACACACACACAAACACACACACACAGCCATACACAGCCACACACACACACACACACACAGCCACACACACAAAGCCACAGCCACACACACAAAGCCACAGCCACACACACACACACACACACACACACACAGCCACACACACAAAGCAACAGCCACACACTAAGCCACAGCCACACACACAGCCACAGCCACACACACACACAGCCACACACATACATCCACATCCACACACACAAAGCCACACACACACACACACAGCCATAGCCAAACACAGCCAGAGCCACACACACGCAAAGCCAGACACACAAAGCCACAGCCACACACACAAAGTCACAGCCACACACACTCACACCCACAAAGACACACACAGCCACACACACACACACACAGCCACACACACTCACCCACACAGAAAGCCACCCACACAGACACACACACACAGCCACATACACACACACAGCCACACACAAAGCCACAGCCACACACACAAAGTCACAGCCACACACACTCACACCCACAAAGACACACACAGCCACACACACACACACAGCCACACACACTCACCCACACAGAAAGCCACTCACACAGACACACACACACACAGCCACATACACACACACAGACACACACACACACACACACACAGCCGTACACACAAAGACACACACACAAAGCCACACACACACATACACACACACACAGCCACACACACACACACAGCCACCCACAGCCACACACACAGCCACACACGCACACACACACACTCTTACAGCCACACACACACACAATCTCACACACAAAGGCACAGCCACACACACAGGCACACCCAGCCTCACACACACACACACACACACACATCCACACACACAAAGCCACACACAGCCACAAACACACACACACACACACAGCCACACACAGCCACAGCAACACACAGCCACACATACACGCACACATCCACACACACAAAGACACTCACAGCCACAGCCACACACTCACACAGCGACACACACACACACAAAGCCACAGCCACACACACAGCCACAGCAACACACACAGCCACACACGGCCACACATACACACACCCACACATTCACATCCACACACAGCCACACACAGCCACACACACAGCCACACACACACACAGCCACACACGCACACATACACACACACACACAGCCACACACAGCCACACACACACATCCACACACACACAAAGCCACAGCCACACACACAGCCACAGCCACACACACACAGCAACACACACACACAGCCACACACACACACACACAGCAATAGCCACACACAGCCAGAGACACACACACAAAGCCAGACACACAAAGCCGCAGCCACACACACAAAGTCACAGCCACACACACTCACACCCACAAAGCCACACACCGCCACACACACACACACAGCCACACACACTCACCCACACAGAAAGCCACACACAGACACACACACACAGCCACATACACACACACAGCCGCACACACAAAGACACAGCCACACACACAGCCACACACACACACACACACACAGCCACACACACACAGCCACACACACAAAGACACAGCCACACACACAAAGCCACAGCCACACACACACATTCACACACACATACACAGCCACACACACACACACACACTCTCACACAGAAAGGCACAGCCACACACACAGCCACACACAGCTTCACACACAAAGCCACACACAGCCACAAACACACACACACACACAGCCACACACAGCCACAGCAACACACAGCCACACATACACACACGCACACATCCACACACACAAAGACACACACAACCACAGTCACACACACACACAGCCACACACAAACACACACACACACACACACACACAAAGCCACAGCCACACACACAGCCACACACACACACACAGCCACACACAAATCCACAGCCACACACACAAAGCCACAGCCACACACACACATAGCCACAGCCACACACATACACACTAACAGTCACACACACACAGCCACACACACAGCCACACACAGCCTCACACAGCCACACACACACACAGCCACACACACAAAGCTACAGCCACACACATAGCCGCACACACACACACACGCAGCCATACACAGCCACACACACACAGCCACACACACAGGAACACACACACAAACACACACACACACAGCCATACACAGCCACACACACACACACACACACACACACACACACAGCCACACACACAAAGCCACAGCCACACACACAAAGCCACAGCCACACACACACACACACACACACAGCCACAGCCACACACACACAGCCACACACATACATCCACATCCACACACACAAAGCCACACACAGCCACACACACACACAGTCATAGCCAAACACAGCCAGAGCCACACACACGCAAAGCCAGACACACAAAGCCACAGCCACACACACAAAGTCACAGCCACACACACTCACACCCACAAAGCCACACACAGCCTTGCACACACACACAGCCACACACACTCACCCACACAGAAAGCCACCCACACAGACACACACACACAGCCACATACACACACAGACACACAAAGCCGTACACACAAAGACACACACACTAAGCCACAGTCACAAACACACATACACACACACAGCCACACACACACACACACAGCCACCCACCGCCACAGCCACACACACAGCCACACACACACACACTTACAGCCACACACACACAATCTCACACACAAAAGCACAGCCACACACACAGGCACACACAGCCTCACACACACACACAAAGCCACACACAGCCACAGCCACACACACACACAAACACACACACACACACAGCCACACACAGCCACAGCAACACACAGCCACACATAGCCACACATACACACATGCACACATCCACACACACAGCCACACACAGCCATACACAGCCACACACGCACACTCACACAGCCACACACAGCCACACACACACACAGCCACACACACAGCCACACACACAGCCCTACACACACACACACAGCCACACACACAAAGCCACAGCTACACACACAAAGCGCAGCCACACACACACACATACACACACGCAGCCACACACACACAGCTACACACACACAGACACACACACAGCCACACACACACACACACACAGCCACACACACAAAGCCACAGCCACACACACAGCCACAGCAACACACACAGGCAAACATACACACTCCCACACATCCACACACACAAAGCCACACACAGACACACACAGCCACACACACACACACACACAGCCACACACACAAAGCCACAGCCACACACACAAAGCCACAGCCACACACACACACACACACAGCCACACACACAAAGCAACAGCCACACACTAAGCCACAGCCACACACACAGCCACAGCCACACACACACACAGCCACACACATACATCCACATCCACACACACAAAGCCACACACACACAGCCATAGCCAAACACAGCCAGAGCCACACACATGCAAAGCCAGACACACAAAGCCACAGCCACACACACAAAGTCACAGCCACACACACTCACACCCACAAAGACACACACAGCCACACACACACACACAGCCACACACACTCACCCACACAGAAAGCCACCCACACAGACACACACACACACAGCCACATACACACACACAGCCACACACAAAGCCACAGCCACACACACAAAGTCACAGCCACACACACTCACACCCACAAAGACACACACAGCCACACACACACACACAGCCACACACACTCACCCACACAGAAAGCCACCCACACAGACACACACACACACACACAGCCACATACACACACACAGACACACACACACACACACAGCCGTACACACAAAGACACACACACAAAGCCACACACACACATACACACACACACAGCCACACACACACACACAGCCACCCACAGCCACACACACAGCCACACACGCACACACACACACTCTTACAGCCACACACACACACAATCTCACACACAAAGGCACAGCCACACACACAGGCACACCCAGCCTCACACACACACACACACACACACACATCCACACACACAAAGCCACACACAGCCACAAACACACACACACACACACAGCCACACACAGCCACAGCAACACACAGCCACACATACACGCACACATCCACACACACAAAGACACTCACAGCCACAGCCACACACTCACACAGCGACACACACACACACAAAGCCACAGCCACACACACAGCCACAGCAACACACACAGCCACACACGGCCACACATACACACACCCACACATTCACATCCACACACAGCCACACACAGCCACACACACAGCCACACACACACACAGCCACACACGCACACATACACACACACACACAGCCACACACAGCCACACACACACATCCACACACACAAAGCCACAGCCACACACACAGCCACAGCCACACACACACAGCAACACACACACACAGCCACACACACACACACACAGCAATAGCCACACACAGCCAGAGACACACACACAAAGCCAGACACACAAAGCCACAGCCACACACACAAAGTCACAGCCACACACACTCACACCCACAAAGCCACACACAGCCACACACACACACACACACAGCCACACACACTCACCCACACAGAAAGCCACACACAGACACACACACACAGCCACATACACACACACAGCCGCACACACAAAGACACAGCCACACACACAGCCACACACACACACACACACACACACACAGCCACACACACACACCCACACACACAAAGACACAGCCACACACACAAAGCCACAGCCACACACACACATTCACACACACATACACAGCCACACACACACACACACACACACACACACAGCCACACACACACAGCCACACACACACACAATCTCACACAGAAAGGCACAGCCACACACACAGCCACACACAGCTTCACACACAAAGCCACACACAGCCACAAACACACACACACAGCCACACACAGCCACAGCAACACACAGCCACACATACACACACGCACACATCCACACACACAAAGACACACAACCACAGTCACACACACACACACAGCCACACACAAACACACACACACACACACAAAGCCACAGCCACACACACAGCCACACACACACACACAGCCACACACAAAGCCACAGCCACACACACAAAGCCACAGCCACACACACACATAGCCACAGCCACACACATACACACTAACAGTCACACACACACAGCCACACACACAGCCACACACAGCCTCACACAGCCACACACACACACAGCCACACACACAAAGCTACAGCCACACACATAGCCGCACACACACAGCCATACACAGCCACACACACACAGCCACACACACACAGCCACACACACACAGCCACACACACAGGAACACACACACAAACACACACACACACACACAGCCATACACAGCCACACACACACACACACACACACACACAGCCACGCACACAAAGCCACAGCCACACACACAAAGCCACAGCCACACACACACACACACACACACACACAGCCACAGCCACACACACACAGCCACACACATACATCCACATCCACACACACAAAGCCACACACAGCCACACACACACACAGCCATAGCCAAACACAGCCAGAGCCACACACACGCAAAGCCAGACACACAAAGCCACAGCCACACACACAAAGTCACAGCCACACACACTCACACCCACAAAGCCACACACAGCCTTGCACACACACACAGCCACACACACTCACCCACACAGAAAGCCACCCACACAGACACACACACACAGCCACATACACACACAGACACACAAAGCCGTACACACAAAGACACACACACTAAGCCACAGTCACAAACACACATACACACACACAGCCACACACACACACACACACACAGCCACCCACCGCCACAGCCACACACACAGCCACACACACACACACACACACACTTACAGCCATACACACACAATTTCACACACAAAAGCACAGCCACACACACAGGCACACACAGCCTCACACACACACACAAAGCCACACACAGCCACAGCCACACACACACACAAACACACACACACACACACACAGCCACACACAGCCACAGCAACACACAGCCACACATAGCCACACATACACACATGCACACATCCACACACACAGTCACACACAGCCACACACACACAGCCATACACAGCCACAGCCACACACGCACACTCACACAGCCACACACAGCCACACACACACAGCCACACACACAGCCACACACACAGCCACAGCCACACACACAGCCCTACACACACACACACACAGCCACACACACAAAGCCACAGCCACACACACAAAGCACAGCCACACACACACACATACACACACGCAGCCACACACACACAGCTACACACACACAGACACACACACAGCCACACACACACACACACACACAGCCACACACACAAAGCCACAGCCACACACACAGCCACAGCAACACACACAGGCAAACATACACACTCCCACACATCCACACACACAAAGCCACACACAGACACACACAGCCACACACACAGCCATACACAGCCACACACACAGACACACACACACAGCCACACACACAGCCACACACAGCCATACACAGCCACACACACTCACACAGCCACAACCACACAACCACAGCCACAGACACACAGACACACACACAGCCATACACAGCCACACACACACACACACACACAGCCACACAAACACACACACAGCGCCACACACACACAGCCACACACACAAAGCCGAAGCCACACACACAAAGCCACAGCCACACACACAGCCACACACACAGCCACACACACACACACATCCACACACACAAAACCACACACAGCCACAGCCACACACACACACGCAGCCACACACAGCCACACACACAGCCACAGCAACACACATCCACATCCACACACACAAAGCCACAAATACACACACGCACACATCCACATCCACACACACAAAGCCACACACAGCCACAGCCACACACACACACACACACACACAGACACACACACACACACAGCCACACAAAAAGCCACAGCCACACACACAGCCACAGCAACACGCACAGCCACACACAGCCAGCCACACATACACACACCCACATCATCCACATCCACACACACAAAGCCACACACAGTCACAGCCATACACAGCCACACACAGACACACACACAGCCACACACACACACACAGTCACACACATAAAGCCACAGCCACACACACAGCCACAGCAACACACACAGCCACACATACACACCCCCACACATACACATCCACACACACAGCCACACACAGCCACACACACACAGCCACACACACACTGCCACACACACACAGCCACACACAGCCACACACGCACACACACACACACAGCCACACACACACACAGCCACACACACAATGCCACAGCCACACACACAGCCACACACACACACACAACTACACACACACACAGCCACACACACAAAGCCACAGCCACACACACAGCCACAGCCACACACACACAGCCACACACACACACAAAGCCACACACACAAAGCCACAGCCACACACACAGCCACACACACACACAGCCACACACACAAAGCTACAGCCACACACACAGCCACACACACACACACAAAGCCACACACACAAAGCCACAGCCACACACACAGCAACACACACAGCCACACATACACACACCCACACATGGACACACACACAAAGCCACACACACAGCCATACACAGCCACACACACAGCCACAAACACAGCCACACACGCACACACAGCCATACACAGCCACACACACACAGCCACACACACAGCCACACACACACACAGCCACACACACAAAGCAACAGCCACACACTAAGCCACAGTCACACACACACAGCCACAGCCACACACACACACACAGCCACACACATACATCTACATCCACACACACAAAGCCACACACAGCCACACACACACACACACACAGCCATAGCCACACACAGCCAGAGCCACACACACAAAGCCAGACACACAAAGCCACAGCCACACACACAAAGTCACAGCCACACACACTAACACCCACAAAGCCACACACAGCCACAGCCACACACACTCACCCACACAGAAAGCCACACATACACACACACACATTCAGCCACACACACAGCCACAGCCACACAGCCACACACACACACAGTCACACACACAAAGCCACAGCCACACACACACACAAAGCCACACACAGCCACAGCCACACACACACACACACACAGGCACACACAGCCACACACACAAAGACACACACACAAAGCCACAGCCACACACACACATACACACACACACAGCCACACACACACACACAGCCACCCACAGCCACACACACAACCACACACGCACACACACACACACTTACAGCCACACACACACACAATCTCACACACAAAGGCACAGCCACACACACAGGCACACCCAGCCTCACACACACACATCCACACACACAAAGCCACACACAGCCACAAACACACACACACACAGCCACACACAGCCACAGCAACACACAGCCACACATACACGCACACATCCACACACACAAAGACACTCACAGCCACAGCCACACACTCACACAGCGACACACACACACACAAAGCCACAGCCACACACACAGCCACAGCAACACACACAGCCACACACGGCCACACATACACACACCCACACATTCACATCCACACACAGCCACACACAGCCACACACACACACACAGCCACACACAAAGCCACAGCCACACACACACACACACACACACACACACAGCAATAGCCACACACAGCCAGAGACACACACACAAAGCCAGACACACAAAGCCACAGCCACACACACAAAGTCACAGCCACACACACTCACACCCACAAAGCCACACACAGCCACACACACACACACAGCCACACACACTCACCCACACAGAAAGCCACACACAGACACACACACACAGCCACATACACACACACACACACACAGCCGCACACACAAAGACACAGCCACACACACACACACACACACACACACACAGCCACACACACACAGCCACACACACAAAGACACAGCCACACACACAAAGCCACAGCCATACACACACATTCACACACACATACACAGCCACACACACACACACACACACACAGCCACACACACACAGCCACACACACACACACACACACACACACAATCTCACACAGAAAGGCACAGCCACACACACAGCCACACACAGCTTCACACACAAAGCCACACACAGCCACAAACACACACACACACACACAGCCACACACAGCCACAGCAACACACAGCCACACATACACACACGCACACATCCACATCCACACACACAAAGACACACACAACCACAGTCACACACACACACAGCCACACACAAACACACATACACACACACACACACAAAGCCACAGACACACACAGCCACACACACACACACAGCCACACAAAAAGCCACAGCCACACACACAAAGTCACAGCCACACACACACATAGCCACAGCCACACACATACACACTAACAGTCACACACACACAGCCACACACACACAGCGACACACAGCCTCACACAGCCACACACACACACAGCCACACACACAAAGCTACAGCCACACACATAGCCGCACACACACACACGCAGCCATACACAGCCACACACACACAGCCACACACACACAGCCACACACACACACAGCCACACACACAGGAACACACACACAAACACACACACACAGCCATACACAGCCACACACACACACACACAGCCACACACACAAAGCCACAGCCACACACACAAAGCCACAGCCACACACACACACACACACACACACACAGCCACAGCCACACACACACAGCCACACACATACATCCACATCCACACACACAAAGCCACACACAGCCACACACACACAGCCACACACATACATCCACATCCACACACACAAAGCCACACACAGCCACACACACACAGACACAGCCATAGCCAAACACAGCCAGAGCCACACACACGCAAAGCCAGACACACAAAGCCACAGCCACACACACAAAGTCACAGCCACACACACTCACACCCACAAAGCCACACACAGCCTTGCACACACACAGCCACACACACTCACCCACACAGAAAGCCACCCACACAGACACACACACACAGCCACATACACACACAGACACACACAGCCGTACACACAAAGACACACACACTAAGCCACAGTCACAAACACACATACACACACACAGCCACACACACACACAGCCACCCACCGCCACAGCCACACACACAGCCACACACACACACACACACACACACACACACACACACACTTACAGCCACACACACACAATCTCACACACAAAAGCACAGCCACACACACAGGCACACACAGCCTCACACACACACACAAAGCCACACACAGCCACAGCCACACACACACACAAACACACACACACAGCCACACACAGCCACAGCAACACACAGCCACACATAGCCACACATACACACATGCACACATCCACACACACAGCCACACACAGCCACACACACACAGCCATACACAGCCACACACGCACACTCACACAGCCACACACAGCCACACACACACACACAGCCACACACACAACCACACACACAGCCACAGCCACACACACAGCCCTACACACACACACACAGCCACACACACAAAGCCACAGCCACACACACAAAGCGCAGCCACACACACACACATACACACACGCAGCCACACACACACAGCTACACACACACAGACACACACACAGCCACACACACACACACACACAGCCACACACACAAAGCCACAGCCACACACACAGCCACAGCAACACACACAGGCAAACATACACACTCCCACACATCCACACACACAAAGCCACACACAGACACACACAGCCACACACAGCCACACACACAGCCATACACAGCCACACACACAGACACACACACAGCCACACACACAGCCACACACAGCCATACACAGCCACACACACTCACACAGCCACAACCACACAACCACAGCCACAGACACACAGACACACACACAGCCATACACAGCCACACACACACACACACACACAGCCACACACACACAGCGCCACACACACACAGCCACACACAAAGCCGCAGCCACACACACAAAGCCACAGCCACACACACAGCCACACACACAGCCACACACACACATCCACACACACAAAACCACACACAGCCACAGCCACACACACGCAGCCACACACAGCCACATACACAGCCACAGCAACACACATCCACATCCACACACACAAAGCCACAAATACACACACGCACACATCCACATCCACACACACAAAGCCACACACAGCCACAGCCACACACACACACAGACACACACACACACACGCAGCCACACACACAGCCACACAAAAAGCCACAGCCACACACACAGCCACAGCAACACGCACAGCCACACACAGCCAGCCACACATACACACACCCACATCATCCACATCCACACACACAAAGCCACACACAGTCACAGCCATACACAGCCACACACCGACACACACACACAGCCACACACACACACACACAGTCACACACATAAAGCCACAGCCACACACACAGCCACAGCAACACACACAGCCACACATACACACCCCCACACATACACATCCACACACACAGCCACACACAGCCACAGCCACACACACACAGCCACACACACACAGCCACACACAGCCACACACAGCCACACACGCACACACACACACAGCCACACACACACACACACACAGCCACACACACAATGCCACAGCCACACACACAGCCACACACACACACAACCACACACACAGCCACACACACAAAGCCACAGCCACACAGACAGCCACACACACAGCCACAGCAACACACAGCCACACATAGCCACACATACACACATGCACACATCCACACACACAGCCACACACAGCCACACACACACAGCCATACACAGCCACACACGCACACTCACACAGCCACACACAGCCACACACACACACAGCCACACACACAACCACACACACAGCCACAGCCACACACACAGCCCTACACACACACACACAGCCACACACACAAAGCCACAGCCACACACACAAAGCGCAGCCACACACACACATACACACACGCAGCCACACACACACAGCTACACACACACAGACACACACACAGCCACACACACACACACACACAGCCACACACACAAAGCCACAGCCACACACACAGCCACAGCCACAGCAACACACACAGGCAAACATACACACTCCCACACATCCACACACACAAAGCCACACACAGACACACACAGCCACACACAGCCACACACACAGCCATACACAGCCACACACACAGACACACACACAGCCACACACAGCCATACACAGCCACACACACTCACACAGCCACAACCACACAACCACAGCCACAGACACACAGACACACACACAGCCATACACAGCCACACACACACACACACACACAGCCACACACACACACACAGCGCCACACACACACAGCCACACACAAAGCCGCAGCCACACACACAAAGCCACAGCCACACACACAGCCACACACACAGCCACACACACACATCCACACACACAAAACCACACACAGCCACAGCCACACACACACACGCAGCCACACACAGCCACATACACAGCCACAGCAACACACATCCACATCCACACACACAAAGCCACAAATACACACACGCACACATCCACATCCACACACACAAAGCCACACACAGCCACAGCCACACACACACACACACACAGACACACACACACACACGCAGCCACACACACAGCCACACAAAAAGCCACAGCCACACACACAGCCACAGCAACACGCACAGCCACACACAGCCAGCCACACATACACACACCCACATCATCCACATCCACACACACAAAGCCACACACAGTCACAGCCATACACAGCCACACACCGACACACACACACAGCCACACACACACACACAGTCACACACATAAAGCCACAGCCACACACACAGCCACAGCAACACACACAGCCACACATACACACCCCCACACATACACATCCACACACACAGCCACACACAGCCACAGCCACACACACACAGCCACACACACACAGCCACACACAGCCACACACGCACACACACACACAGCCACACACACACACAGCCACACACACAATGCCACAGCCACACACACAGCCACACACACACACAACCACACACACACAGCCACACACACAAAGCCACAGCCACACACACAGCCACAGCCACACATACACACACCCACACACACAAAGCCACAGCCACACAGACAGCCACACACACAGCCACAGCCACACACACAAAGCCACAGACACACACAGCCACAGCAACACACAGCCACACATACCCACACATCCACACACACAAAGCCACACACAGACACACACACACACACAGCCACAGCCACACACACACAAACATAGCCCCACACTTACACACACACACACACACACACACACAGACACACACACAGCCACAGCCCCACACAGTTACACATACACAGCCACACACACAAAGACACAGCCATACACACACACAGCCACACACACACACAGCCACACACACACACACAGCCACACACACAGCCACACACAGCCACACACACAGCCACACAAACACACAGCCACACACACAAAGCCACAGCCACCCACAAAGCCACAGCCACACACACAGCCACACACACACACACACAGCCACACACACAAAGCCACAGCCACACACACATCCACACACACAGCCCCCCCACACACACGCACGCACACACACACACACAGCCACACACACACAGCCACACACACACACAGCCACACACACAGCCACACACACAGCTACACACACAGAGCCACACACAGAGCCACAGCCACACACAGCCACAGCCACTCACACAGCCACACACACACACAAAGCCACACACAGCCACACACAAACAAATCCACAGCCCCACACAAAGCCACAACCACACACAAAGCCACAACCACACACACACAGCCACACACACAGCCACAGTGCCACAGCCACACACACAGCCACAGACACACACACACACACACACACAGCCACAGCAACACACACAGCCACACACACACACCCCCACAACCACACACATAAAGCCACACACAGCCACAGCCCCACACAGCTACACATACACAGCCACACACACAAAGCCACAGCCACACACAGACACAGCCACACACACACACACAGCCACATACACAGCCACATACACAGCCACACACACACACAGCCACACAAACACACAGCCACACACACAAAGCCACAGCCACAGCCACACACACAGCCACACACACACGCACACACACACACACAGCCACACACACACAGCCACACACACAAAGCCACACACACATCCACACACACTCACCCCCCCCCCACACACACACACACACACGCACACACACACACAGCCACACACACACAGCCACACACAGCCACACACACAGCCACACACACAGCTACACACACAGAGCCACACCCACACACACACAAAGCCACAGCCACACACAGCCACAGCCACTCACACAGCCACAGGCACACACACAAAGCCACACACACAAATCCACAGACACACACACAGCCACAGCCACACACACACAAAGCCACAGCCCCACACAAAGCCACAACCACACACAAAGCCACAACCACACACACAGCCACACACACACACAGCCACAGTGCCACAGCCACACACACAGCCACACACAAACAGCCACAGACACACACACACAGCCACAGCAACACACACAGCCACACACAGCCACACACACAGCCACACATACACACACCCACACATCCACAACCACACACATAAAGCCACACACAGCCACGCAGACAAAGCCACAGCCACACACACAAAGCCACAGCCACACACACACACCCACACACACAAAGCCACACACAGCCACAGCCATACACAGCCACACACAGCCACACACACACACACACACAGCCACACCCACACACACACAGCCAGACACACACACACACACACACACAAACACACACACAAAGCCACACACACAGCCAAACACACAGACACACACACACACAGCCACAACCACACACACAGCCACACTTACACACACCCACACACAAAGCCAAAGCCACACACACAGCCACACACACAAAGCCACACACAGCCACACACACAAAGCCACAGCCACACACACAGCCACACACACAGCCACAGCCACACACATCCACACACACACACAAAGCCAGAGCCACACACAAAGCCACAACCACACACACACAGCCACACACACACACACACACACACAGCGACAGCGCCACAGCCACACACACAGCCACAGACACAGCCACACAAACACACACACACACACACACACACAGTGATGGCACAGCACAGGAGCAACACACATGGTACAGCTCAGGAGCAGCACACACACCAACACACACAGTGATGGCACAGCACAGGAGCAACACACACACACACACACTGATGGCACAGCACAGGAGCAACACACACACACACACAGTAATGGCATAGCACAGGAGCAACACACACACACACAACCACAACACACACAGTAATGGCAGAGCACAGGAGCAACACACACAGCCACAACACACACAGTGATGGCACAGGAGCAACACACAGTAATGGCACAGCACAGGAGCAACACACACACATACACACATGACACAGCTCAGGAGCAACACACACACACACACAGTGTAATGGCACAGCACGGGGCAGTTTCTGTAGTTACAGGCAGACATTTGTACAGACATTTGTACATTATAATACCTGCTCCTGTGATGTGAGAGCTCGTCAGTGACTCCGGCCTCCCTGCTGCACTTCCTGTCAGTCCTCCTGGCGTCTCCTCCTCTCCTTTCTCTTTCAATTCCTTCTGTTCTCTGCTTCTCACTGTTTTTAATGCTTTGTTTGATCTTCTCTCTTTTCTATGGTCTCTACTTTGTTTTCCTGTTCATCTTTGTTTCTCCCGCACTGTACTGAAGAAGCTCTGCCCCCTCTCCTGATTGGCTGATTTTCTCCTGTCATCTCTCACTGCTCTCTGACTACTCAAACTATATTGATAGATTTGGATACAAAAGAATTTTTAAACTTCTGAAGGCTGCAGTGAGCACTGTTGAGGCCATAATATGGAAGTAGAAAGAACATCACTTTAACTTAAGCCAGCCATGACCAGATGCTCCCCACAAGACTCCATTGCTGAACAAAAAGCATGTTCAAGCTCATTTAAATTTTGCTCAACAATATTTAGCCAAGCCTGTGAAATACTGGGAGGATATCGCCTGGTCAGATTTTACTAAAATTGAACTGTTTGGATGCCATAATACACACCATATGAGGAGGCCAAAAAGCACTGCATTTCACCCCAAATACATCATACCAACAGCAAAGTTTGGAGGTGGGAATATCATGGCGTGGGTTGTTTTTCAATATATGGCACTGGCAAACCTCATATGATTGAGCCATCTACTAGGATGATAAAGATAAAATGAGGGTGTACATTTCAGCAAGACAATGATCCCAAGCACACAGCCAAGGAAACTCTCATTTGTTTTCAGAGAAAAAAAATAATAAAGCTGCTAGAATGGCCCAGCCAATAGCTTGACCTGCATCCCCCAAAAAATGCATTGAATGAACTAAAGCTCAGAGTTCATAGAAGTAGCAGCAGCAACCATAAGGATTTGAAGAGTGTTTGTGTGGAAGAATGGGCCAAAATCACATCTGAGCATTGCATGCGACTAGTTTCAATTTGTAACCTGGCTAAATATAAATATTTGACCATGCTAGCAGTTCAAACACAGTCCTTCCTTGACCATACCAAATCATCAAGAAAATTGTAAAGAAAAAACAGCACCAAAGACAATAAAGTTAATTTTGAATCAATATTTATGTATTCAATTTCCAACATATACCAATGCAGATTAAACAGGAAAATCAAATAATCAAATATATATCTTCTTTCCCATTATCAGGTATAGCACATTAAATTTGGAAATCCTGGAGAAAATACATTTTCGACGTTTGAAAGGGACATGCACCCTTTTTTAAGCCTATAGATGACCAGCATAGATTGAAGCTTTTGAACCATTGAGGCTGGTGTATATACCCCACAGAGGAGACCCTGAGGCTGGTGTATATATACCACAGAGGAGACCCTGAAGCTGCTGTACAGTATATAAACCACAGAGAAGACTCTGAGGCTGGTAAAAAAAAAACAAAAAACAGAGAGGAGACCCTGAGGCTGGTGTATATACCCCACAGAGGAGACACTTAGGCTGATGTGTATACACCACAGAAGAGATCCTCAGGATGGTGTATATACACCACACAGGAGACCCTGAGGCTGGTGTATATATACCACAGAGAAGACCCTGAGGCTGGTGTATATACACCACAGAGCAGTTCCTGAGGCTGGTGTATTTACACCACAGAGCAGTTCCTGAGGCAGGTGTATATACACCACAGAGGAGACACTTAGGCTGGTGTATATACACCACAGAAGAGATCCCCAGGCTGGTGTACATACACCACAGAGGAGACCCTGAGGCTGGTGTATATACACCACAGAGGAGATCCCCAGGCTGGTGTACATACACCACAGACGAGACCGTGAGGCTGGTGTATACACCACAGAGGAGACCCTGAGGCTGGTGTATATACACCACAGAGGAGACCCTGAGGCTAATGTATATACACCACAGAGGAGACCCTGAGGCTGGTGTATATACACCACAGAGCAGTTCTTGAGGAGACCCTGAGGCTGGTGTATATACACCACAGAGGAGATCCCCAGGCTGGTGTACATACACCACAGACGAGACCGTGAGGCTGGTGGTATACACCACAGAGGAGACCCTGAGGCTGGTGTATATACACCACAGAGGATACCCTGAGGCTAATCTATATACACCACAGAGGAGACCCTGAGGCTGGTGTATATACACCACAGAGCAGTTCTTGAGGCTGGTGTATATACACCACAGAGGAGACCCTGAGGCTGGTGTATATATACCACACAGGAGACCCTGAGGCTTGTATTGTTGGTGATTCACCAATCAGGATGCAGCTGCTGTATGAAGTAGCAGAGCAGGGGAGTGGAAAGCGGTTTCTCTGCCCACAAAGAAAATTCTGTCCTGACTTTGGTAATGTGTACGCCGCTGTGGTCCACTATACACCTGAATGCTGCAGATCACTGGGAATTCCCCCAATGAGGCATGTGGCCAATCCACGCATGCCTGTCAGTCAATGAGTTTTGGAAGGCGCCAGGCAAGGAAAGATGGAAAGAGGACGGAGAGCTGTAAGTGCTGGGATAAGTCCCCTGCACTTGTGATTCACTTGCATAAACATTGGTCAAAGGATTACAAATTACATTACAACAGAAGCAAGGATTACAAAAGGAAGCTATAGATTTACCCTGAATTAGTGACCTAACGTACATGTGATTGGTTTATGGTATGAAAACCTGAAGACAGGTTCCCTTTAAGTGATTTCATAGATCTGTGGGGTGTCCATTTAGTTACCCATCACTTCCCCATTCCAAGATGACAAGGTGCTCAGGCTATTACTGTACATATTGAAGGCCACATACCAACCATGTTGACACTTTTTTGAAGCTCCTTAAGAGATTGTTAATTTGCCAATATGCTACAGTCCTAAAATATTGCTGTGTTTTGCACAAATAATCAAATGAATGCAGGTACTAGTTCTTTAAAGGAAAAAAAAAGAAAAATCTTATAGTAAAATAATTTTTAAAATATATATAAAAAAATAAATCTAAACTGCTAAGTTCAACCTCGTTCCACTTTTGAAAAATTGTTCACCTCCCACCAAAATGGAATAAAAGTGACCATAAACTTGTATGTTCCCAAAAATGGTACCAACTGCAGACCCTCCCTGCCAAAAAAAAAAACAGACAAAAAAACCCTTATTGAACTGCAAAATCCAGCAGGTCACTTTTATCACACAGATTAAAAGCTAAATAAAAAAAACATGGTGCAACTACATTTTTTTTTCTCATAACTTCACCCCACTTACATTTTTTTCCCATTCTTCAGATAAATTCAGAATTACTACTTGTGCCAGAAATAACAAACCCTCATAGGCCTATGCTAACAAATAGGAAAAAAATATGAAAATTTCATCCAGATATGACCTGGGTAAAAAGAAATGATAAGAAAACTGTTCATTCCCCAATTTCAGCAGCCCATGCTCTTCTATAAGTCATATAGGACACACATATTTCCCATTATAGTGTACCATAAAATATTTCTGTTATTTTCCTCCCAACAAAAGTAATGAAAGTTAAGCTAGATGAAAGGTTTTATGCATGTGACTCACTGATTCCATATATCCCATAGATTTACAGTACATATATACATATACACAAACAGTATACAGGCCTGAGCATCCCTGGTCTCCAGGAGGGTCTTTCTTCTGGATCTTGACTGGTGGCTTCTTTTCTTCCACCGCAGAATCCAGGTGTCTCTTCTTGGCTAGCCTCTTCCCGCTCATGTCCTCCTTCACTTGATGACTCCGTGAATTGATGGACTTCACTGAGCTTGGTAATATTCTTCTCCTCTTCCTCCTTTGACTTTTGTTTAAAGTCTTCTCATCGTCCGATGAGTCCAAGATGGGTCTTGGTCTTTTATCTCTCTTCTCCCTCCAAATCAGCTCCTTTTTCTCCATAGAATCGCTCTGCCCTGGTCCAGCAGACATCGTCACCTTCTCCTTCACCAGTCTCCAACTGTCACTCTCAATTTCCAACTGCCGTCGGTGTGTTAATATTCTAATTACCTTGGCCGCATGCATGGCACTAGTCATGTGACCAGTAACTGACCAATAAGATGTGACTGTATGTGCCATAGATATATGTATTAGGTAGAACATCACATGTAAAGCGCCATAGAATAAATGGCACTATAATAATAATACCATAAACCAGACTTTCCTCTTTTTCTGGACATATAAAATTTTAATAGTTTCTTCTTAGATATAAACAACTACATTTTCCAATGTTATTAATAAAATGGAAATTTGTTTTCGAATGCCAAAAAAATATTTCAGAAACATTTTATATAAATTGTATAGCAGCTAAATAATTTTGATTAGTGCATTACAAAGTTAAAATCTGAATATACAGGAAATAATACATGTAGTTTTTGCTGCTTTGCCATAACCAGCAGCCATGTTTTTCAAGGAGCTGGTTCTATGAAATATTGCCTTGAAATGCTCATATACAGCAGAGAAATGGCAATTCCATTTACTATGGACAGTTTCTATGCCTTTTTAATTCATGTCACTGAATGTCACCAGGTCAGGTGTAACCAGGTTTTGCCCTTATTGTATTCTCACTGCTCCTCTTAGTATTCCACATTTTTTTTTTTTTTGTAAATCCACCATACGGATCTAGAGATTTGGGCCTTTATATTTACTGCTAACTTTTCTGGTCTTAACAAGGTGGCATGGCTCATTAGTAGGCGCTTGTGCGCACGTTGTGTAAGAGCATGCATTTGCAGCGTAAATGCATGCGTCCTGTGTCCCCAGCACAATCTATGTAGATTGTGTATGATACGTGCGCACAATGCTTTTTGAACGCAGCGATTTGGATGCTAAAATTTTAACCCAAATCCGTGCGTTCAAAAAAGCAACATGTCACTTATTTGGTGCGCTTTGGATGCAGCTCCCACTCTGTCTATGGTGGGGGCAGCATCCTGAGAGCATGATATCGGCATGTAATCTGCTGAAAAACTGCATCCATTACGCAGTGTTTCTGCAGCAGTTTGAAGCGCACATGTGCTGTCATATCGCTGCAGAAATTTCAGGATTTATGTGCAAACAAGCCCTAATTATGCAGAGGAGCAAAAAAAACACGTCCCCAGAGAATCAGGGATGGAAAATGATTCAGTTAGGCTATGTGCGCATGTTGCGTAGTGTCCATGCTGAAAAATCTGCAGCGATTTGGCAGTGCATGTGCGCTTCAAATCGCTGCAGAAACACTGCGTAATGGATGCAGTGTGTCTGCAGAATAGATGCCGATTTCATGCGCTCTGGATGCTGCCTCTCCCATAGACAGAGTGGGAGCAGCATCCAAAGCGCACAAAATAAGTGACATGCTGCTTTTTTTGAGCGCAGCGATTTGGATCAAAATTTCAGCATGCAAATCGCTGCGCTCTCAAACGCAACATGTGGATGGATTATGCACAATCTTCATAGACTGTGCTGGGGATGCAGGACGCATGCGTTTACGTTGCAGTGCAATATGCAGCGTAAATGCATGAAATTACGCAACGTGCGCACATAGCCCTACTCTAATTTAATTGCTTTAGTAGGATAAAGATGTATAGATACATAAACATACAATGACTATTAAAAATTTGATTCCTAAACTACTTATGTTTGTATATACAGATGGCAGCTATTACGAATATCCAAATTATCCTAATAAAACTTACAGAAATCCATGCGCTCACCACTAAAACAATCCCAATTCAAATTTATGGAATTTGTGGTAGAAATTTCTGTAACACAATCTTCAGCCTGGGAATTCACCTTCAGGGTATGTGCATACGACTTCTTTTACAGGTAGGAGAACTTGACAAGTTTTGAAGAGTAGAAGCTTCTGGAAACACCAGCATTTCTTTCCTACAGCCGTTATTTTGTCGTCTCCTGAGAACTTTTTCAATATTGTTGAAGCGGTTTGGGGGGTTTTAGCGCTTTTATAACATTTTTTATAGCATCTTTATTACTGATGTTTACCATTTATATTATGTTTAACTCCATTTAAAAAAGAAGAAAAAGTGTTTTTTCAAGAAAAAATGCATGAATAGTGCTCAAAAAGATGCCTGGACATTTTCCTTTTACCTTCTCTTATATAGTATAAAATGTATAGAATAACTTGAGAAAAATAGGGTGTATTATAATGTTAGGAGTAAAGCTAGGATACCACAATTATGAAAAAGTATATACAGTATAACATTTTATTATTACAAAAATACAAGTATTACACTCAGATGTGGCAACCAGATGAAAATTAGACATACATGATTAAAAACAAAGTCTAAATGAGACAGACAGAGGAAAAAGGTCCCATGGAGGGAGACAGACTACCCCCTGACATAAATACAGGGGAGAGAAAATATCCCTAAATCCAAGGGAAGCACATAGAAGTAAACCATAAAAAATTATTATACGGTATATATAGTATATATCCCTTGGACTGATGAAAATCAAGGGGTACTTATACGTTAGACACCACCCACAACAAGTATGGTCTAAATCAGGGCCAAAATAAACATCACAGTAACCACCAAGAATATGTAGGTGTAATATCTATTATACATAGTAATACAATGGTGGTGAAGTGCACCTGAAGACCTACCCGTAGTAAGTGGTACGTGTAGCACCCCAAGGGGGAATCTGTCAACCTCACATGCGGACCCGGTCCCGACACGTGTTTCGCGTGTGCTCCGTCTGTCTCATTTAGACTTGGTTCTTAATCATGTATGTCTAATTTTCAACTGATTATCACATGTGAGTGTAATACTTGTATTTTTGTAAACAGGGTAAACAGGGCCCCGGGCTGTTCAGGATCTGTGGCCCCCCCATCCCTACACATGGGTCATGTGAAGGGTCCATCATCATACACCTGAAACAGATAATTTCTGAAAAATAGTTACCGAAACTATAAAGTAAAAAACATCCAATAATCTAATAAATATACTCTTCAGTTTAAAAAAAATACACTAAGGCATATTATTGAACAGTCCAACTTTAATCTGTAAACAAGACTATTGCCCAATAAAATAAATGAAAAAAATGAGCAAAAACCCCCTGTGTGAACATAGTTTAACTAATACTGAAGTAAAATACTCATCAAGTTTTCAGCATGTGCACATGGCGTTACAAATACTGAGGTAAAAAACTCACCAATACTGAACATGTGCACATGGCCTTAGGCTATGTTCACACAGGGTGTTTTTTTTCTGTTCACACAGGGTGTTTTTTTTCTGTTCACACAGGGTGTTTTTTTTTCGGTTCACACAGGGTGTTTTTTTTCTGCAGCAAAATCTGAGCAAAAGCTGCTGCTTGTTATTAACATGTATTTACATTTAACCAATGGGGAAAAAAAAATGAAAAAAAACCTGCAAAACTGCCCTATGTGAACATAGCTTAACAAATACTAAGGTAACAAAAACTCTAAAACGGAACGAGTGCATGAGGCCTTGGGCCATGTGCACACATTGAGTATTTGGTGAGTTTTTACCTCATTATTTGTTAGGCCATGTGTGCACGTTCAGCATTTGGTGACCTTTTTTTACCTCCATATTTGTAAAAAAAAATACTGAGGTAAAAAAACTTAAATACTCAATGTGTGCACAAGGACTTACTGTAGTAGTGAAAATATATATGGGGTATGGGATTGGTGTGGGCTGAAACTATATGGGGCAGATGTCTGTGGCCTGCACTCTGTGTGTGTCCCTCCGTTATATAAACTACATACATCACGATACATGCAGAATATCGTGATGGATACACACATACACACACCCACACATCCACGCACACAAAGCCACACACAGCCACACACAGCCACATACATAGCCATACACAGCCATACACAGCCACACACACACAGCCACACACAGCCACAGCCACACACACACACAGCTGCACACAAAGCCACACACATACACGCAGCCACACACACACAGCCACACAACAAGCCACAGCCACACACACAGCCACACACAGCCAGCCACACATACACACACCCGCACATCCACACACACAAAGCCACACACAGCCACAGCCATACACAGACACACACACAACCACACACACAGCCACACACAAAGCCACAGCCACACACACAGCCACAGCAACACACACAGCCACACATACACACATCCACACACACACAGCCATACACGCACACACACACACAGCCACACACACACACAGCCACACACACAAAGCCACAGCCACACACACAAAGCCACAGCCTCACACACACACATACACACACGCAGTCACACACAGACACACACACACACACACACAGCCACACACACAAAGCTACAGCCACACACACAGCCACAGCAACACACACAGCCAGACATACACACACCAACACATCCACACACACAAAGCCACACACAGACACACACAGCCACACACAGTCACAGCCATACACAGCCACACATAGCCACAGCCACACACACACACACACACACGCAGTCACACACAGCCACACACAGCCACACAAACACAAAGCCACACACACAAATCCACAGCCACACACACAGCCACAGCAACACACACAGCCACACATACACACACCCACACATCCACACACATAAAGCCACACACAGCCACACACACAGCCGTACACAGACACACACAGCCACACACACACACAGCCATAGCCACACACACAGCCACACACACACACAGCCACACACAGCCACACACACACACAGCCACAAACACAGGCACACACACACAAACACACACACACAGCCATACACAGCCACACACACACACATAGCCACACACACACAGCCACACACACAAAGCCACAGGCACACACACAGCCACACACACACACACACACAGCCACACACACAAAGCCACAGCCACACACACACATCCATATCCACACACACAAAGCCACACACAGCCACACACACACACAGCCACACACATCCAGAGCCACACACACACACACAGCCACACACATCCAGAGCCACACACACACAAAGCTACACACACACAAAGCCACAGCCACACACACCCACACCCACAAAGCCACACACACAGCCACATACACTCACCCACACAGAAAGCCACACACAGACACACACACAGCCACACACACAAAGACACAGCCACACACACAGCCACACACGCACACAGCCAAACACACACACAGCCACACACACAGCCACACACACACACACACACACACACACACAGCCACACACACAGCCACACACACACACACACACACACAGTCTCACACACAAAGGCACAGCCGCACACACAGCCACACACAGCCTCACACACACACACACAGCCACACACACAATGCCACAGTCACACACACAGCCACAGCCACACAGCCACACACACAAAGCCACAGCCACACACAAAGCCAAAGCCATACACACACAGCCACACACACAAACACAGCCATACACAGCCACACACACACACACACACACACATACATACAGCCACACACAGCCACACACACACACACACAGCCACACACACAATGCCACAGCCACACACACAGCCACAGCCACACACACAAAGCCACAGCCACACACATACACACACGCAGTCACACACACACAGCCACACACAGAGACACACAGTCACTCTCACACACAAAGCTACAGCCACACACACAGCCACAGCAACACACACAGCCACACATACATACACCCACACATCCACACACACAAAGCCACACACAGACACACACAGCCACACACACACACACAGCCACACACACACAGCCACACACACAAAGCCACACACACACACAGCCACACACACAAAGCCACAGCCACACACATAGCCACAGCCACACACACACAGCCACACACACACATCCACAGCCACACACACACAGCCACACACACACATCCACATCCACACACACAAAGCCACACACAGCCACAGCCCCCCCACACACACACACAGCCACACACAGCCAGAGCCACACACACACAAAGCCACACACACACAAAGCCACAGCCACACACACAAAGTCACAGCCGCACACACCCACAAAGCCACACACAGCCACACACACACACAGCCACATACACTCACCCACACAGAAAGCCACACAGACACACACAGCCGCACACACAAAGACACAGCCACACACACAGCCACACACACAGCCACACACACAAAGCCACAGCCACACACACACACACACACACACACAGCCACACACACACACACAGTCTCACACACAAAGGCACAGCCACACACACAGCCTCACACACAGCCTCACACAGCCTCACACACACATCCACACACACAAAGCCACACACAGCCACACACACACAGCCACACACACAGCCACAGCAACACACAGCCACACATACACACACATCAACATACACACACACAAAGCCACACACAGCCACACACACACACGCAGCCACACACACACAGCTGCACACAAAGCCACAGCCACACACACATACACACACATACAGCCACACACACAAAGCCACAGCCACACACACAGCCACAGCAACACACACAGTCACACATACACACACCCACACATCCACACACACAAAGCCACACACAGCCACACACATAGCCATACACAGCCACACACACACAGCCACACACAGCCACAGCAACACACAGCCACACACAGATAGCCACACATACACACACGCACACATCCACACACACAAAGCCACACACAGCCACAGCCAAACACACACACGCAGCCACACACACAGCCACACAACAAGCCACAGCCACACACACAGCCACAGCAACACACACAGCCACACACACACAGCCAGCCACACATACACACACCCGCACATCCACATCCAAACACACAAAGCCACACACAGCCACAGCCATACACAGCCACACACAGACACACACACACACACAGCCACACACACACACAGCCACACACATAAAGCGACAGCCACACACAGCCACATTAACACACACAGCCACACATACACACACCCACACATCCACATCCAAACACACAAAGCCACACACAGCCACAGCCATACACAGTCACACACAGACACACACACACACAGAGCCACACACACACACAGCCACACACATAAAGCCACAGCCACACACACAGCCACATTAACACACAGCCACACATACACACACCCACACATCCACACACACAAAGCCACACACAGACACACACAGCCACACACACACAGCCACACAGCCACACACACAAAGCCACACACACACAGCCACACACACAAAGCCACAGCCACACACAACCACAGCCACACACACACAGCCACACACACACATCCACATCCACACACACAAAGCCACACACACACACAAAGAAACACACAGCCACAGCCCCCCCCCCCACACACACACATACACAGCCACACACAGCCAGAGCCACACACACACACAAAGCCACACACACAAAGTCACAGCCGCACACACCCACAAAGCCACACACAGCCACACACACACACAGCCACATACACTCACCCACACAGAAAGCCACACAGCCACATACACCCAGACACACACACAGCCGCACACACAAAGACACAGCCACACACACACAAAGTCACACACACAGCCACAGCCACACACACAAAGCCACAGCCACACACACACATACACATACACACACAGCCACACACACAGCCACACACACACAGCCACACACAGCCACACACAGCCACAGCCACACACACACAGCCACACACACAGCCACAGCAACACACAGCCACACATACACACACGCACACATCAACATCCACACACACAAAGCCACACACAGCCACAGCCACACACACACACGCAGCCACACACACACAGCTGCACACAAAGCCACAGCCACACACACATACATAGCCACAGCCACACACACACACACACAGCCACACACACAAAGCCACAGCCACACACACAGCCACAGCAACACACACAGCCACACATACACACACCCACACATCCACACACACAAAGCCACACACAGCCACACACATAGCCATACACAGCCACAGCCACACACACAGCCACACACACACACACAGCCACAGCAACACACACAGCCACACATACACACACGCACACATCCACACACACAAAGCCACACACAGCCACAGCCAAACACACACATGCAGCCACACACACAGCCACACAACAAGCCACAGCCACACACACAGCCATAGCAACACACGCAGCCACACACAGCCAGCCACACATACACACATCCGCACATCCACACCCAAACACACAAAGCCACACACAGCCACAGCCATACACAGCCACACACAGAAACACACAGCCACACACACACACAGCCACACACAAAGCCACAGCCACACACACAGACACATCCACACACACAGCCACAGCCACACACACACAGCCACACACGCACACAGCCACACACACACACACAGCCACACACACAATGCCACACACACAGCCACACACTCAGCCACACACACACAGCCACAGCCACACACACACACACATACACACATGCAGTGTCACACACACACACACAGACACACACAGCCACACACACAGCCACACACAAAGCTACAGCCACACACACAGCCACAGCAACACACACAGCCATACACAGCGACACAGCCACAGACACACGCACACACAGCCACACACACAGCCACACTAACACACACAGCCACACATACACACACCCACACATCCACATCCACACAAACAGCCACACACACACAGCCACACACACACACACAAACAGCCACACACACACAGCCACACACACACAGCCACACACACAAAACCACAGCCACACACACACACACACGTAGTCACACACAGCCACACACACACACAGACACACACACAAAGCTACAGCCACACACACAGCCACAGCAACACACACAGCCACACATACACACACCAACACATCCACACACACAAAGCCACACACAGACACACAGTCACAGCCATACACAGCCACACATAGCCACAGCCACACACACACACACACGCAGTCACACACACACAGCCACATGCACACACAGCCACACACACACACAGCCACATACGCAAAGCTACAGCCACACACACACACACACACAAAGCCACACACACACACAGCCACAGCAACACACACAGCCACACATACACACACCCACACATCCACACACATAAAGCCACACACAGCCACACACAGCCGTACACAGCCACAGACACACACACAGCCACACACACACACACACACAGCCACACACACACACACACACAGCCACACACACACACAGCCACAGCCACACACACACAGACACAGCCATACACAGCCACACACACACACGCACATAGTCAGACACAGACACACACACAGCCACACACACATAGCCACACACATGCACACACACACAGCCACACACACATAGCCACACACATGCACATACACAGCCACACACACAGACACACACAGCCACACACACAAAGCCACAGCCACACACTAAGCCACAGCCACACACACAGCCACACACACACATCCACATCCACACACACAAAGCCACACACAGCCACACACACACAGCCACACACAAAGCCACACACAGCCACAGCCACACACAGCCAGAGCCACACACACACAAAGCCACAGCCACACACACAAAGTCACAGCCACCCACACCCACAAAGCCACACACAGCCACACACACAGCCACATACACTCACCCACACAGAAAGGCACACACACACAGACACACACACACAGCCACATACACACACACAGACACACACACACAGCCACACACACAAAGCCACAGCTACACACACAAAGCCACAGCCACACATACACACACACAGCCACACACACACACAGCCACACACACAGCCACACACACAGTCTCACACACAAAGGCACAGCCACACACACAGCCACACACAGCCTCACACACACACACGCACACACACAATGCCACAGCCACACACACAGCCACAGCCACACACACACAGCCACACACACAGCAACACACACAAAGCCACAGCCACACACAAAGCCAAAGCCACACACACACAGCCACACACAAAGCCAAAGCCACACACACACAGCCACACACAGCCACACACACACACACATACAGCCACACACAGCCACACACACACACACACAGCCACACACACAATGCCACAGCGCCACACACACACAGCCACACACAGCCACACACACAAAGTCACAGCCACACACACACTTACACACACGCAGCCACACACACACAGCCACACACACACACACAGCCACACACACAGCCACACACACACACAGCCACACACAAAGCTACAGCCACACACAAAGCTACAGCCACACACACAGCCACAGCAACACACACAGCCACACATACACACACCCACACATCCACACACACAAAGCCACACACAGACACGCACAGCCACAAACAGCCACAGCCACACACAGCCACAGACAAACACACACAGCCACACACACAGCCACATTAACACACACAGCCCCACACAGCCACACATACACACACCCACACACAAAAAGCCACACACAGACACACACAGCCACACACAGCCACACACACACACACACACACAAACAGCCACACACACACAGCCACACACACAGCCGCACACACAAAGCCACAGCCACACACACACATACACACACGCAGTCACACACACACAGCCACACACACACAGCCACACACAGACACACACACACACACACAGCCACACACACACAGCTACAGCCACACACACAGCCACAGCAACACACACAGCCACACATACACACACCCACACATCCACACACACAAAGCCACACACAGAAACACACAGCCATACACAGTCACAGCCATACACAGCCACACATAGCCACAGCCACACACACACACACACACATATACACACACAGTCACACACGCAAAGCTACAGCCACACACACAGCCACACACAAAGCCACACACACAAAGCCACAGCCACACACACTGCCACAGCAACACACACAGGCACACATACACACACCCACACATCCACACACACAAATCCACACATAGCCACACACACAGCCGTACACAGCCACAGACACACACACACACACACACAGCCATACACAGCCACGCACACACACAGCCACAGCCACACATACACAGCCACACAGGCACACACACACAAACACACACACAGGCATACACAGCCACACACACACACACACAGCCACACACAGACACACACACAGCCACACACACACAGCCATACACAAAAAGCCACAGCCACACACACAAAGCCACAGCCACACACACAGCCACACACTAAGCCACAGCCACACACACACAGCCACACAGCCACACACACACACACACACACACAAAGCCACAGCCACACACACACAGCCACACACTCACAGACACACAGCCACACACACACATCCACACACACAAAGCCACACACCGCCACAGCCCCCCCCCCCCCACGCACACACACACAGCCACAGCCACACACAAAGCCACACACACACAAAGCCACAGCCACACACACAGCCACACACACAAAGCCACAGCCACACACTAAGCCACAGCCACACACACACAGCCACACACTCACAGACACACAGCCACACACACATACACACAGCCACACACACAAAGTCACAGCCACACACACCCACAAAGCCACAAACAGCCACACACACACACAGCCACATACACACAGACACACACACACACAAAGACACAGCCACACACACAGCCACACACACACACAGCCACACACACACATACACACAGCCACAGGCACACACCACAGCTACACGCACACACACACAGCCACACACACACAGTCTCACACACAAAGGCACAGCCACACACAGCCTCACACAGCCTCACACACACATCCACACACAGAAAGTCACACACACACACACAGCCACACACACAGCCACAGCAACACACAGCCACACACAACAGCCACACATACACAGACGCACACATCAACATCCACACACACAAAGCCACACACAGCCACATCCACACACACACACACACGCAGCCACACACACACAGCCGCACACAAAGCCACAGCCACACACACAGCCACAGCAACACACACAGCCACACACTTACACACAGCCACACACACAGCCACACCCACAGCCACACACACACACACACACAGCCACACACACACACAGCCACACACAGACAAAGCCACAGCCACACACACACAGCCTCACACACACAGCCACACAAAGCCACAGCCACACACACACAGACACAAACACACACAGCCACACACACACACACACAGCCACACACACAGCCACACATACACACACGCACACATCAACACACACAAAGCCACACACAGCCACAGCCACACACACACACACGCAGCCACACACACACAGCCGCACACAAAGCTACAGCCACACACACAGCCACAGCAACACACACAACCACAGCCACACACACACACACACACACATGCAGTCACACACGCAAAGCTACAGCCACACACAGCCACACACACAAAGCCACACACACAAAGCCACAGCCACACACACTGCCACAGCAACACACACAGCCACACATACACACAAACAAATCCACACATAGCCACGTACACAGCCACAGACACACACACACACACAGCCATACACAGCCACGCATACACACAGCCACACATACACAGCCACACAGGCACACACACACAGCCATACACAGCCACACACACACACACAGCCACACACAGACACACACACAGCCACACACACACACAGCAATACACAAAAAGCCACAGCCACACACACAAAGCCACAGCCACACACACAGCCACACACACACACAGCCACACACACAAAGCCACAGCCACACACTAAGCCACAGCCACACACACACAGCCACACCCTCACAGACACACAGCCACACACACAGCCACACACACAAAGCCACAGCCACACACTAAGCCACAGCCACACACACACAGCCACACACTCACAGACACACAGCCACACACACACATCCACACACACAAAGCCACACACACAAAGCCACACACCGCCACAGCCCCCCCCACGCACACACAGCCACAGCCACACACAAAGCCACATACACACAAAGCCACAGCCACACACACAGCCACACACACACACAGCCACACACACAAAGCCACAGCCACACACTAAGCCACAGCCACACACACACAGCCACACACTCAAAGACACACAGCCACACACACACAGCCACACACACAAAGTCATAGCCACACACACCCACAAAGCCACAAACAGCCACACACACAGCCACATACACACAGACACACACACACACACAGCCGCACACACAAAGACACAGCCACACACACAGCCACACACACACACAGCCACACACACACAAAGCCACACACACACATACACACAGCCACAGGCACACACACAGCTACACACACACACACACACACACACACACACACACACACAGCCACACACACAGTCTCACACACAAAGGCACAGCCACACACAGCCTCACACACACATCCACACACACACACACAGCCACACACACAGCCACAGCAACACACAGCCACACACACAGCCACACATACACACACGCACACATCAACATCCACACACACAAAGCCACATCCACACACACACGCAGCCACACACACACAGCCGCACACAAAGCCACAGCCACACACACAGCCACAGCAACACACACAGCCACACACATACACACACAGCCACACACACAGCCACACCCACAGCCACACACACACACAGCCACACACACACACAGCCACACACACACACAGCCACACACACACAGCCACACACACACAAAGCCACAGCCACACACACACAGCCTCACACACACAGCCACACAAAGCCACAGCCACACACACACAGACACAAACACACACACAGCCACACACACAGCCACACATACACACACGCACACATCAACACACACAAAGCCACACAGCCAAAGCCACACACACACACGCAGTCACACACACAGCCGCACACAAAGCTACAGCCACACACACAGCCACAGCAACACACACAGCCACACACAGCAAGCCACACATACACACACCTCCACATCCACACACACAAAGCCACACACAGCCACAGCCATACACAGCCACACACACACAGCCACACACATAAATCCACAGCCACACACACAGCCACAGCAACACACACAGCCACACACATACACACAACCACACATCCACATACACAGCCACACATAGCCACAGCCACACACACACACAGCCATACACAGCCACACACACACATCCACAGCCACACACACAGTCACAGCCACACACACACAGCCACACACACACAGCCACACACAAAGCCACAGCCACTCACACAAAGCCACAGCCACACACATACACACAGGCAGTCACACACACACAGCCACACACACACACACAGCCACACACAGACACAGACACACACACACACAGCCACACACACACACACATACACACACACACAGCCACAGCCACACACACACATCCACAGCCACACACACAGTCACAGCCACACACGCACAGCCACACACACACAGCCACACACAAAGCCACAGCCACTCACACAAAGCCACAGCCACACACATACACACAGGCAGTCACACACACACAGCCACACACACACACACAGCCACACACAGACACACACACACACAGCCACACACACACACACACAACCACACACACAAAGCCACAGCCACACACAGCCACACATACACACACCCACACATCCACACACACAAAGCCACACACAGACACACACAGCCACAGCCATACACAGACACACACACACAGCCACACAGACACACACACCCCCACACACATAAAGCCACAGCCACACACACAGCCACATTAACACACACAGCCAGACATACACACACCCACACATCCACACACACAGCCACACACACACACAGCCATCCACAGCCACACACACACACAGTCATACACAGCCACACACGCACACAGCCACACACGCACACAAACAGCCACACACACAGCCACACACACACACAGCCCCACACACACAAACAGCCACACACACAAAGCCGCAGCCACACACACACACACATAGCCACACCCACACACACATACACACACACGCAGTCACACACACACAGCCACACACACACAAACACACACCCACACACACAGCCACAGCGCCACAGCCACACACAAAGCCACAGACACACACACAGCCACAGCAACACACACAGCCACACACAGCCACACAGACAGCCACACATACACACACCCACCCACACAAAGCCACACACAGCCACACACACACACAGCCAGAGCCACACACACAAAGCCACAGCCACACACACAAAGCCACAGCCACACACACCCACACATACAAAGCCACACACAGCCATACACACAGCCTCACGCACACACACAGCCACCCCCCCCCCCCACACACACACAGGCACACACACAGCTACACACAAGCAGCCACACACACACACAACCACAGGCAGCAACAGCAACACATACACACACCCACACACACAAAGCCACATTCACACACAGCCACACACACAGCCACACACACACATCCACACACAGCCACACACACACGCAGCCACACACAGCAACACACAGCCACACACAGCCACAAACACACAGCCACACATACACACATGCACGCATCCACATCCACACACACAAAGCCACACAGCCACACACACACAGCCACACACAAAGCCACAGCCACACACACAGCCACAGCAACACACACAGCAACACAGCCAGCCACACATACACACACCCACACATCCACACACACAAAGCCACACACAGCCACACACACACACAGCCACACACATAAAGCTACAGCCATACACACAGCCACAGCAACATACACAGCCACACACACAGCCACACACACAGGCATATACAGCCACACACGCACACACACACACAGCCACACACACACATGCACAGCCGCACACACAAAGCCACAGCCACACACACAGCCACACACACATGCAGCCACACACACACAGCCACACAGACGCACACAGCCACACACACAAAGCCACACACGCACAAAGCCACAGCCACACACACACACACACACAGCCACACACACACACACACACAGCCACACACACACACAAAGCCACAGCCACACACACATACATCCACACACACAAAGCCACACACAGCCACACACACACACACAGCCACAGCAACACACAGCCACACACAGCCACACACGCACAGCCACGCACACATCCACACACACAAAGCCACACACAGACACAGCCATACACAGCCACACACAGACACACACACAGCCATACACATAATGCCACAGCCACACACACAGCCACACGCACAGCCACACATACACACACACACAGACACACATCCACATCAACACACACAGCCATACACAGCCACACACACACACAGCCACACACACAAAGCCACAGACACACACACAGCCACACACACAGCCACTCACACAGCCACTCACACAAAGCCACAGCCACACACACAAAGCCACAGCCACTCACACACATAGCCACAGCCACACACACACACACACACATACACACACGCAGTTACACACATACACACAGCCATACACAGACAAACACACACACACAGCCACACACACAAAGCTACAGCCACACACACAGCCACACACAAAAAGCCACAGCCACACACACAGCCACAGCAACACACACAGCCACACATCCACACACACAAAGCCACACACAGACACACAGCCACAGCCATACACAGCCACACACAGGCACAGACACACACACAGCCAAACACACACACAAACACACACACATAAAGCCACAGCCACACACACAGCCACATTAACACACACAGCCACACATACACACACCCACACAGACAAAGCCACACACAGACACACACAGCCACACACAGCCACAGTTATACACAGCCACACACAGGCACAGACACACACAGCCAAACACATAAAGCCACAGCCACACACACAGCCACATTAACACACACAGCCACAGCGCCACAGCCGCACACACAAAGCCACAGACACACAGCAACAGCAAAACACATCACCACACACAGCCACACACACACAGCCACACATACACACACCCACACATCCACACACACAAAGCCACACACAGCCACACACACACACACACACACAGCCACACACAGCCAGAGCCACACACACAAAGCCACACACACAAAGCCACAGCCACACACACCCACACACACACACACAGCCACACACACTCACCCACACACACAGCCACATACACACACAGCCACACACACAGCCACAGCCACACATACAGCCTCACACACAGCCACAGCCACACACACAGCCACAGCAACACACAGCCACTCACACACACACACAGACACAGCCCCACACAATGCCACAAGCACACACACAGCAACACACAGCCACTCACACAGCCACACATACACACACCCACACATCCACACACACAAAGCCACAACCACACACACAGCCACAGCCACACACAGCCACAGCAACACACACAACCACACGCAGACACAAATATACACACCCACAAATCCACACACACAAAGCCACACACAGCCACACACACACAGCCACACACACAGCCACACACACAGAAAGCCACAGCCACACACACACTCACACACAGCCACACACACAAAGCCACAGCCACACACACAGCCACACATCCACACACAGAGCTACACACACACAGAGCTACAGCCACACACACAGCCACATACACAGCCACACACACACACAGCCACGCACACAAAGCCACAGCCACACACAAAGCCACAGCCACACACACACAGCCACAGCCACACACAGAGACACAGGCAGCCACAGCCACACACGCACAGCCACACATACACACACCCACACACACACAGCCCCACACACGCACACACACACAGCCACACACACACACAGCCACACACACACACAGCCATACACACACAGCCACACACACACAAAGCCACAGCCACACACACACAGCCTCACACACACAGCCACAGCCACACACACACACTCAGACACAAACACACACAGCCACACACAGCCACACACACAGCCACACATACACACACGCACACATCAACACACACAAAGCCACACACAGCCACAGCCACACACACACACGCAACCACACACACACAGCCGTACACAAAGCTACAGCCACACACACAGCCACAGCAACACACACAGCCACACACAGCAAGCCACACATACACACACCTCCACATCCACACACACAAAGCCACACACAGCCACAGCCATACACAGCCACACACACACAGCCACACACATAAAGCCACAGCCACACACACACACACACACACACAGCCATACACAGCCACACACGCACACATACACACACCCACAGCCACACACACAGTCACAGCCACACACACACACACAAAGCCACAGCCACACACATAGCCACAGCCACACACACATACACATAGGCAGTCACACACACACAGCCACACACACACACAGCCACACACACACAGCCACACACACACAGCCACACACACACACACACAACCACACACACAAAGCCACAGCCACACACAGCCACACATACACACACCCACACATCCACACACACAAAGCCACACACAGACACAAACAGCCACAGCCATACACAGACACACACACACAGCCACACACACACACACACACACCCACACACATAAAGCCACAGCCACACACACAGCCACATTAACACACACAGCCATCCAGAGCCACACACACACACAGTCATACACAGCCACACACGCACACAGCCCCACACACACAAACAGCCACACACACAGCCACACACACACACAGCCCCACACACACAAACAGCCACACACACAGCCACACACACACACACACACAGCCACACACACAAAGCCGCAGCCACACACACACACACATAGCCGCCCCCACACACACATACACACACGCAGTCACACACACACAGCCACACACACACACAAACACACACAGCCACAGCGCCACAGCCACACACAAAGCCACAGACACACACACAGCCACAGCAACACACACAGCCACACACAGCCACACAGACAGCCACACATACACACACCCACACACACAAAGCCACACACAGCCACACACACACAGCCAGAGCCACACACACAAAGCCACAGCCGCACACACAAAGCCACAGCCACACCCACAGCCACACACACACACAGCCACACACACAGCCACACACACACAAAGCCACACACACACACAGCCACAAACACACAGCCACACAAAGCCACAGCCACACACACACAAACACACACAGCCACACACAGCCACACACAGCCACAAACACACAGCCACACATGCACGCATCCACATCCACACACACAAAGCCACACAGCCACACACACACACACAGCCACACACAAAGCCACAGCCACACACACAGCAACACACAGCCAGCCACACATACACACACCCACACATCCACACACACAAAGCCACACACAGCCACAGCCATACACAGCCACACACAGATACACACACACACAGCCACACACACACACACAGCCACACACATAAAGCTACAGCCAGACACAGAGCCACAGCAACATACACAGCCACATCCACACACACAGCCACACACAGCCACACACACACAGGCATATACAGCCACACACGCACACACACACACACACACAGCCACACACACACACACATACACAGCCGCACACACAAAGCCACAGCCACACACACACACACGCAGCCACACACACACAGCCACACACACGCACACAGCCACACACACAAAGCCACACACGCACAAAGCCACAGCCACACACACACACATACACACACACACACACAGCCACACACACACAGCCACACACACACACACAAAGCCACAGCCACACACACACATACATCCACACACACAAAGCCACACACAGCCACACACACACACACACACACACACACACGCAGCCACACACACAGCCACACACAGCCACACACGCACAGCCACGCACACATCCACACACACAAAGCCACACACAGACACACACACGCAGCCACACACACACAGCCACACACAAAGCCACACACACAGCCACAGCAACACACACAGCCAGCCACACATACACACACCCACACATCCACACACACAGAGCCACACACAGACACAGCCATACACAGCCACACACAGACACACACAGCCACACACACAGCCATACACACACAGCCACACATACACACACACACACACACAGACACACATCCACATCAACACACACAGCCATACACAGCCACACACACAGCTATACACAGCCACACACGCACACACACACACACACACACAAAGCCACAGCCACACACACAGCCACACACACACACACACAGCCACTCACACAAAGCCACAGCCACACACACAAAGCCACAGCCACACACACACACACTCACAGACACAGACACACAAACACACTCACAGACACACACACACACACACAGCCACACACACAGCCACAGCAACACACAGCCACACACGCACAGCCACGCACACATCCACACACACAAAGCCACACACACAGCCACAGCAACACGCAGCCACACACAAAGCCACAGCCACACACACAGCCACAGCAACACACACAGCCACACACACAAAGCCACACACAGACACAGCCATACACAGCCACACACAGACATCCACATCAACACACACAGCCATACACAGCCACACATACACACACAGCTATACACAGCCACACGCACACACACACACACACACACACACAAAGCCACAGCCACACACATAGCCACAGCCACACACACACAGCCACTCACACAAAGCCACAGCCACACACACAAAGCCACAGCCACACACGCACATAGCCACAGCCACACACACACACACACACAAAGCTACAGCCACACACACAGCCATACACACAAAGCCACAGCCACACACACAGCCACAGCAACACACACAGCCACACATCCACACACACAAAGCCACACACAGACACACACAGCCACACACAGCCACAGCCATACACAGCCACACACAGGCACAGAAACACACACAGCCAAACACACACAGCCACACACAAAGCCACAGCCACACACACAGCCACATTAACACACACAGCCACACATATACACACCCACACACACAAAGCCACACACAGACACAGCCATACACAGCCACACACAGCCACAGCCATACACAGCCACACACAGGCACAGACACACACACAGACAAACACACACACACACACACAGCCACACACATAAAGCCACAGCCACACACACAGCCACATTAACACACACAGCCACAGCGCCACAGCCGCACACACAAAGCCACAGACACACAGCAACAGCAAAACACATCACCACACACAGCCACACACACACAGCCACACATACACACACCCACACATCCACAAACACAAAGCCACACACAGCCACACACACACACACACACACACACAGCCACACACAGCCAGAGCCACACACACAAAGCCACACACACAAAGCCACAGCCACACACACCCACACACACAGCCACACACACTCACCCACACACACAGCCACATACACACACAGCCACCCACACAGCCACACACACAGCCACAGCAACACACAGCCACTCACACACACACACAGACACAGCCCCACACAATGCCACAAGCACACACACAGCAACACACACAGCCTCAGCCACACACACAGCCACACATACACACACCCACACATCCACACATCCACACACACAAAGCCACACACAGCCACACACACAGACACACACACACAACCACAGGCAGCCACTGCCACACATTCACACACCCACACACACAAAGCCACAGCCACACACAGCCACAGCAACACACACAACCACACACAGACACACATATACACACCCACAAATCCACACACACAAAGCCACACACAGCCACACACACACACACACACACAGCCCCACACACAGCCACACACACAGAAAGCCACAGCCACACACACAGCCACACACACAAATCCACAGCCACACATACACACACACACACATACACAGCCACACACACAGAGCTACAGCCACACACACAGCCACATACACAGCCACACACACACACAGCCACGCACACAAAGCCACAGCCACACACAAAGCCACAGCCACACACACACAGCCACAGCCACACACAGAGACACAGGCAGCCACAGCCACACACGCACAGCGACACATACACACACCCACACACACACAGCCCCACACATGCACACACTCAGCCACACACACACAGCCACACACAAACACACACACAGCCGCAGGCAGCCACAGCCACACACCCACACACACAACCACAGCCACACACACACTCACACACAGCCACACACACAAAGCAACAGCCACACACACAAAGCCACAGCCACAAACACACACACACACATACACAGCCACACACAGTGTGACGGGGTGTACAGCAGAGCAAGGAGAGACAACAGGCCGAGGAACGATCCAACAGGTTTATTCACAAGAACACTGGAACAGCACACGATAAGTCCACGTAAAACAGATTCGGGGGCCCTTCCCGACAATCCTCGGACCGGATTACAAAGCAATCGTCCTTACAGTAGTCCAAAGAGTTCCACACAATCCCACGGGCCGCCACACAGGCCTAGCTCCGTCCATGTCCACAGCCACACAGGCTGGAGCTCCTGCTCCCTTCAAGTTTCAGCTCACTCTGACTGAATCTCCCAGGTAAGCAGAGTTTACACTAGTTGGACTCTAGGCCCACCTCCCCCTACTCCCAGGGATGGAAGTGCCTCAAGAGGATATAACCTTGCATTTTAGGGGGTGATTACCTACAACAATAGAAATGTACACAGAAGTAGTTCAAATAAGACAATGAACCCAGCTTGAAATAGGAATCTGTACAGCATATACAGTGAGAGGGTAAATTACATCTTCACAATCCCTCCCCCTCCCAACTTGTGTACGTACTAGGGACCTCTACAGGTCACTGGTTAAGTACACACAGGCAGAGCGTTACTTACATGTGGCTTCATGCAGCCACGAATTGGCATCGTAGCTCTCCCACATCATTGCCCAGGAGAACAGCTGCAGGCAGACCACCCATCACCCCAACCACACATCGCCTGACCCCAAAACCAAAGCTCAGATCCACAGTGGCTGTGGGAATAGTCCTCCATTGTCCACCAGCCAGTTCAATGACAATCCCAGGTCCTCTATGGATTGCCTCAGGCCGAACCACTCGGGGATCAGCCAGTGTGAGGAAAGCACCCGAGTCACAAAATCCAACAAGTCTCTGTCCATCCAGCACAACCTCCTGCAAGTGCTTACCTCGATGAGCAGAAGTCGTCATAACTGCAGGTCGCACCCCGTAAACTCCTGGTGGTGCAACATGGGGGGCTGAGTCACTAGGCCAGTCCTCACATAGCGGTGCCACATCTTCCTCCATGGCGCTGGGCTGTAAATAATTAACAATCCGATTGGGCGCAGGATCAGTCCTCATTTGAACAGCTGGGCAGGAGACTTGCCGATGCCCTGGCTGTCCACATTGATAGCATCTGAGCTGGGTCTCCCTCCATCCAAGGCGTCCTCTTGGGTAAGGGGTAGGGGAACTTGGAGGCCGACTCCCACCTGAAGGTGCTGTAGGGGTTTGAGGATGATTCCTCCATGGGCTGGCTGGGCATGAGGCCTGCAAATGCCCGGGATGCCTACAAACATAACACCTGCGCTCTGTTACTTCCTCTCCCCGGCGTATTCCAGAAAGTGCAGTAGAAGCAACTGAAGGCACATTAACACGGGTATCAACATGTGGTGGCTTAGAGGAACGGGGAACAATGGGGGCAGAATAACTGGGGGCATCCGGTGTTGTGGAGCTGTTAGGCGTCTCTCCATCCTCCAACAAAACCCTCCACTGAGGCTTGATAGTGAGCACCTCATCAGCTAGAGCAGCAGCTTCCTCCACTGTCGCTGGTTTTCTCTCACGCACCCATTCCCGGATCTCAGCGGGGCACTGGGCAAAGAATTGTTCTTTTAGGATGACCTGGAGGAAGGTCTGCCAAGTTAAGGATCCCTATCCCTCCAGCCAGCGATGGCACACTTGTTTCAGTCTGTGGGCAAACATCTTGAAAGACACTTCTCCATCACAGGCTAATGTACGGAACTTAGTCCTATAAGTATCTGGGGTCACGGCATAATGTTCCAGAATGGTCTGTTTTATCTCCCCATACTCACAATTCCACTGAGGGTCCATAGCTCTATAGGCGTCGGCAGCTCCACCCTCCAAGAGGCCCACCAGGTGTCTGACTCGCTCTCTTTCTGGGACTTCCATTAATCGACACTGATGCTCAAAGTCCTGGAAGAAGCCCTCAATGTCACCTGCAGCTTCATTAAACTGCTTGAAGTCTTTGCGGGACACTCTGGGAAGTTCCCTCATGATGGGTGCTGGGGTTACAGTCTGTCTGGAACCTCTCGCGGCTTCCACAGCGAGCTGCTTATCCAGCAATGCCATCTCCTCCATCCTGCGCTCCTTCTCTTCAGCTCCACGCATGGCCTCCCTCTTATCTTCTATGGTGGCCTCATCTCCAAGCAGTGCCATCTTTTCCTTGTACCACACAACCCATTGACTTTTTTGGGTATTCACCTCCGGCTCCCGTCTTTGCTCCCCTTGCTGTGGAAATTGTTCCTCGGTGCCATCTTGCAGGCAAGCGTGTTCCAATGCCTCAATTAGTTGCTCCTTAGAGAGTCCTTTGTAGCCGACACCTAATTCACGGGCCTTTGTTTGTAGACTCGCCACAGTCCAGTTCCTGTATCCTGAGGTTCTGGTTTCAGACGTCGATTGGCTGTTGTCCTCCATTTCTTCTGCTCTGATCCCGCCGCTGCCACCAGTTTGTGACGGGGTGTACAGCAGAGCAAGGAGAGACAACAGGCCGAGGAACGATCCAACAGGTTTATTCACAAGAACACTGGAACAGCACACGATAAGTCCACGTAAAACAGATTCGGGGGCCCTTCCCGACAATCCTCGGACCGGATTACAAAGCAATCGTCCTTACAGTAGTCCAAAGAGTTCCACACAATCCCACGGGCCGCCACACAGGCCTAGCTCCGTCCGTGTCCACAGCCACACAGGCTGGAGCTCCTGCTCCCTTCAAGTTTCAGCTCACTCTGACTGAATCTCCCAGGTAAGCAGAGTTTACACTAGTTGGACTCTAGGCCCACCTCCCCCTACTCCCAGGGATGGAAGTGCCTCAAGAGGATATAACCTTGCATTTTAGGGGGTGATTACCTACAACAATAGAAATGTACACAGAAGTAGTTCAAATAAGACAATGAACCCAGCTTGAAATAGGAATCTGTACAGCATATACAGTGAGAGGGTAAATTACATCTTCACACACAGCCACACACACAGAGCCTCAGCCACACACAAAGCCACAGCCACACACACACAGCCACACACAGAGACACAGGCAGCCACACACACACAGCCACACATACACACCCACACACACACAGCCCCACACACGCACACACACAGCCACACACACACAGCCACACACACACAGCCACACACACACACACACAGCCACACACACACACAGCCACAGGCAGCCACAGCTACACATACACACACCCACACACACAAAGCCACAGTCAAACACACAGACACACACACAGCCATAGCCACACACAGCCACACATACACACATCCACACATCCACATCCACACACAGCCACACACACACACACACAGCCACACACACACAGCCACACACACAAATCCACAGCCCCACACACACACACACACACACACAGCCACACACACAGCCACACACACACACAGCCACACACACACACAGCCACACACACAGCCACACACACATCCACACACACATCCACACACACAGCTACACACAGCCACACACACAAAGCCACAGCCACACACACACAGCCACACACAGAGCCACATGCAACCACAGCCACACATACACACACACACACACCAACAGCTACACACAGCCACACATACAGACACACACACACACACAGCCACACACACAAAGCGACAGCCACACACACAGCCACAGCCACACACACACAAAGCCACAGCCCCACACAGAGCCAAATCCACACACACACAGCCACAGCGCCACAGCCACACACACAGCCACACACACACACAGCAACACACACAGCCACACATACACACATCCACAACCATAAACACAAAGCCACACACAGCCACACACAGCTAGAGACACACACACACACACACACAGCCACGCACACAAATCCACAACCACACACACAAAGCCACAGTCACACACACCCACACAAAGCCACACACAGCCACAGTTATACACACAGCCACACACACACACTCACACACACAAAGCCACACACACTGCCACACACACACAACCACAGGCAGCCACAGCCACACATACACACACACACACATAGCCCCCCCCCACACACACACACAGCCACACACACAAAACCACAGCCCCACACAGCTACGCGCACACAGCCACACACACAAAGCCACAGCCACACACACACACAGCCACACACACACACACACACACACACACACAGCCACAGCCACACACAGCCAGAGCCACACACACAAAGCCACACACACAAAGCCACAGCCACACACACAAAGCCACAGCCACACACACCCACACACAGCCACACACACTCACCCACACACACAGCCACAGGCACACATACAGCCTCACACACAGCCACAGCAACACACAACCACTCACACACACACACAGACACAGCCCCACACAATGCCACAACTACACACACAGCAACACACAGCCAGACACACAGCCACAGCGCCACAGCCACACACACAGCCTCAGCAACACACACAGCCACACACAGCCACACATACACACACCCACACATCCACACACACAAAGCCACACACAGACACACACACACAGACACACACACACAACCACAGGCAGCCACTGCCACACATTCACACACCCACACACACAAAGCCACAGCCACACACACAGCCACAGCCACACACACAAAGCCACAGCCACACACAGCCACAGCAACACACACAACCACACGCAGACACATATACACACAGAAAGCCACAGCCACACACACACACACAGCCACACACACAAAGCCACAGCCACACACACAAAGCCACAGCCACACATACACACACACGCACACACACAGCCACACACACAGAGCTACAGCCACACAAACAGCCACACACACACACACAGCCACACACACAATGCCACAGCCACACACAAAGCCACAGCCACACACACACAGCCACACACAGAGACACAGGCAGCCACAGCCACACATACACACACCCACACACACACACAGCCCCACACACGCACACACTCAGCCACACACACACAGCCACACACACAGCCACACACAGACACAGCCGCAGGCAGCCACAGCCACACACCCACACACACAAAGCCACACACACAGAAAGCCACAGCCACACACACAGCCACACACACAACCACAGCCACACACACACTCACACACAGCCACACACACAAAGCAACAGCCACACACACAAAGCCACAGCCACAAACACACACATACACAGCCACACACAGCCACACACACAGAGCCTCAGCCACACACACAGCCACAGCCACACACACAGCCCCACACAGAGACACAGGCAGCCACAGCCACACACACACAGCCACACATACACACCCACACACACACAGCCCCACACACGCACACACACAGCCACACACACACACAGCCACACACACACACACACAGCCACACACACAGCCACAGGCAGCCACAGCTACACATACACACACCCACACACACAAAGCCACAGTCAAACACACAGCCACACACACAGCCATAGCCACACACAGCCACACATACACACACCCACACATCCACATCCACACACACACAAAGCCACAAACAGCCACACACACACACACACACACACAGCCACACACACAAATCCACAGCCCCACACACATCCACACACACAGCCCCACACACACACACACACACAGCCACACACAGCCACACACACAGCCACACACACAGCCACACACACAGCCACACACACAGAGCCACAGCCACACACAGAGCCACATGCAACCACAGCCACACACACAGCCACACATACACACACACACACACCAACAGCTACACACAGCCACACACACAGACACACACAAAGCCACAGCCACACACACAAAGCCACAGCCACACACACAGCCACAGCCACACAGCAACACACACACAGCCACACACATACACATCCACAACCATAAACACAAAGCCACACACAGCCACACACACACAGCCACAGCCACACACACAGCTAGAGACACACACACACACACACACACAGCCACGCACACAAATCCACAACCACACACACAAAGCCACAGCCACACACACAGCCACACACACAGCCAAAGCCTTGCACACAAAGCCACAGCCACAGCAACACACAGCCACACATACACACACCCACACACAGCCACACACACACACACACACACACAGCCACACAAAACCACAGCCCCACACAGCTACGCACACACAGCCACACACACAAAGCCACAGCCACACACACACACACAGCCACACACACACAGCCACACACACACAGCCACACACACACACACACAGCTACACATACACAGCCATAGCCACACACACAGCCACATACACAGCCACACAAACATACAGCCACACACACAAAGCCACAGCCACACACAAAGCCACAGCCACACACACAGCCCCCCCCACACACACACACACCCAGCCACACACACCCAGCCACACACACCCAGCCACACACACACAGCTACACACACACAGCCACACACAGCCACACACACAAAGCCACAGCCACACACACAAACACACACACACAGCCACACACAGAGCTACAGGCTGCCACAGCCACACACACATCCACACACCCACACACACACACACACAAAGCCACAGCCACAAACACAGCCATAGCCACACACACAAAGCCACACACACAAATCCACAACCACACAGACAGCCACACACAGCCACATGCACAAAGCCACAGCCCCACACAAAGCCACAACCACACACAAAGCCGCAACCACACACACACACACAGCCACAGCGCAACAACCACACACACAGCCACACACACACAGCCACACACACAAAACCACAGACACACACAGCCACAGCAACACACACAGCAACACAATCAGCCACACATACACACACCCACACTTCCACAACCACACACATAAAGCCACACACAGCCACACACAGCTACAGCAACACACAGCCAGAGACACACACACACAGCCACGCAGACAAAGCCACAGCCACTCATACAAAGCCACAGCCACACCCACACACAAAGCCACACACAGCCACAAATACACACACAGCCACACCCACACACACAGCCAGCCACACACACACAGCCACACACACAAATCCACAACCACACACACAAAGCCACAGCCACACAGACAGCCACACACACAGCCAAAGCCTTGCACACAAAGCCACATCCACAGCAACACACAGCCACACATACACACACCCACACACAGCCACACACACACACACACACACACACATAGCCCCCCCCCCCACACACACACACACACAGCCACACAAAACCACAGCCCCACACAGCTACGCACACACAGCCACACACACAAAGCCACAGCCACACACACACACACAGCCACACACACACAGCCACACACACACAGCCACACACACACACACACACAGCTACACATACACAGCCATAGCCACACACACAGCCACATACACAGCCACACAAACATACAGCCACACACACAAAGCCACAGCCACACACAAAGCCACAGCCACACACACAGCCCCCCCCCCACACACACACACCCAGCCACACACACCCAGCCACACACACCCAGCCACACACACACAGCTACACACACACAGCCACACACAGCCACACACACAAAGCCACATCCACACACACAAACACACACACACAGCCACACACAGAGCTACAGGCTGCCACAGCCACACACACATCCACACACCCACACACACACAAAGCCACAGCCACAAACACAGCCATAGCCACACACACAAAGCCACACACACAAATCCACAACCACACAGACAGCCACACACAGCCACATGCACAAAGCCACAGCCCCACACAAAGCCACAACCACACACAAAGCCGCAACCACACACACACACACAGCCACAGCGCAACAACCACACACACAGCCACACACACACAGCCACACACACAAAACCACAGACACACACATCCACAGCAACACACACAGCAACACACTCAGCCACACATACACACACCCACACTTCCACAACCACACACATAAAGCCACACACAGCCACACACAGCTACAGCAACACACAGCCAGAGACACACACACACAGCCACGCAGACAAAGCCACAGCCACTCATACAAAGCCACAGCCACACCCACACACAAAGCCACACACAGCCACAAATACACACACAGCCACACCCACACACACAGCCAGCCACACACACACAGCCACACACACACAGCCACACACACACACACACAGCCAAACACACACACACACAGCCACACACACAGCCACACTTACACACACCCAAACACAAAGCCAAAGCCACAGCCACACACAGAGCTACAGGCAGCCACAGCCACACACACAGCCACACATACACACACACACACAAAGCCACAGCCACACACACAGCCACACACACAAAGCCACACACAGCCACACACACAAATCCACAGCCACACACACAGCCACAGCCACACACAGGCACACACACACAATGCCACAGCCCCACACAAAGCCACAACCACACACAAAGCCACAAACACACACACACACAGCCACACACACAGCCACACACACACAGCCACACACACAAAGCCACACACACAAAGCCACAGACACACACACACACACAGCCACAGCAACACACACAGCCACACACAGCCACACACACAGCCACACATACACACACCGACACATCCACAACCACACACAAAGCCACACACAGCCACAGCAACACACAGAGCCAGAGACACACACACAGCCTCGCAGACAAAGCCACAGCCACACACACAAAGCCACACCCACACACACAAAGCCACACACAGCCATAGCCACACACAGCCACAGCCATACACAGCCACACACACAGCCACACCCACACACACAGCCAGCCACACACACACACACACACACACACAGCCAAACACACACACAGCCACACACACACACACACACACAGCCACACACACAGCCACACTTACACACACCCACACACAAAGCCAAAGCCACACACACAGCCACACACACAAAGCCACATCCACACACACAGCCACAGCCACACACATCCACACACACACATAAAGCCACACACAAAGCCACAACCACACACACACACACACACAGCGACAGCGCCACAGCCACACACACGGCCACACACCCACAGCCACACACAGTGATGGCACAGCACAGGAGCAACACACATGGTACAGCTCAGGAGCAGCACACACACAAACACACACAGTGATGGCACAGGAGCAACACACACACACAGCCACAACACACACAGTGATGGCAAAGGAGCAACACACAGTAATGGCACAGCACAGGAGCAACACACACACACACACACACACACACACACACACACAGTGTAATGGCACAGCACAGGGCAGTTTCTGTAGTTACAGGCAGACATTTGTACAGACATTTGTACATTATAATACCTGCTCCTGTGATGTGAGAGCTCGTCAGTGACTCCGGCCTCCCTGCTGCACTTCCTGTCAGTCCTCCTGGCGTCTCCTCCTCTCCTTTCTCTTTCAATTCCTTCTGTTCTCTGCTTCTCACTGTTTTTAATGCTTTGTTTGATCTTCTCTCTTTTCTATGGTCTCTACTTTGTTTTCCTGTTCATCTTTGTTTCTCCCGCACTGTACTGAAGAAGCTCCGCCCACTCTCCTGATTGGCTGTTTTTCTCCTGGCATCTCTCACTGCTCTCTGACTGGAAGAGGAAGCTGCCTGGCCACTCCCTCCTCTTCAGCACAGCCGGTGCACAGTGTGCAGTGAGTGAGACTGCATCTCTGCATTGCGGCCAGCCTGCAACTATAGAATCAATGAGGGTACCCAGCGGCCTAATCAGCTGCTTTGTGACGCTACGGAGGCATGGAAGAGAAAGTGAAAATGTACACACAGCGGGCAGCTGCCTCCGGGCCCCTCCACCTCACAGGCCCCGTAGCAGTGGCGTGGTCTACCTCTATGTACGGTACGCCACTGCTGTCATGTGAACGAAGCATGTGACCCGGAAGTTGCGGCGTGGCCACTGTACTGGCGTGCGCCACATCTGTCAAACCGGCGAAAAGCCAGATATGTGTACCCGGCCTAAAACTAGCTGTCTCAAGATCTTTACAACCTTAATGTTGCAAACTATATTGATAGATTTGGATACAGAAGAATTTTTAAACTTCTGAAGGCTGCAGTGAGCACTGTTGAGGCCATAATATGGAAGTAGAAAGAACATCACTTTAACTTAAGCCAGCCATGACCAGATGCTCCCCACAAGACTCCATTGCTGAACAAAAAGCATGTTCAAGCTCATTTAAATTTTGCTCAACAATATTTAGCCAAGCCTGTGAAATACTGGGAGGATATCGCCTGGTCAGATTTTACTAAAATTGAACTGTTTGGATGCCATAATACACACCATATGAGGAGGCCAAAAAGCACTGCATTTCACCCCAAATACATCATACCAACAGCAAAGTTTGGAGGTGGGAATATCATGGTGTGGGTTGTTTTTCAATATAATGCACTGGCAAACCTCATATGATTGAGCCATCTACTAGGATGATAAAGATAAAATGAGGGTGTACATTTCAGCAAGACAATGATCCCAAGCACACAGCCAAGGAAACTCTCATTTGTTTTCAGAGAAAAAAATAATAAAGCTGCTAGAATGGCCCAGCCAATAGCTTGACCTGCATCCCCCAAAAAATGCATTGAATGAACTAAAGCTCAGAGTTCATAGAAGGAGCAGCAGCAACCATAAGGATTTGAAGAGTGTTTGTGTGGAAGAATGGGCCAAAATCACACCTGAGCATTGCATGCGACTAGTTTCAATTTGTAACCTGGCTAAATATAAATATTTGACCATGCTAGCAGTTCAAACACAGTCCTTCCTTGACCATACCAAATCATCAAGAAAATTGTAAAGAAAAAACAGCACCAAAGACAATAAAGTTAATTTTGAATCAATATTTATGTATTCAATTTCCAACATATACCAATGCAGATTAAACAGGAAAATCAATCAAATATATATCTTCTTTCCCATTATCAGGTATAGCACATTAAATTTGGAAATCCTGGAGAAAATACATTTTCGACGTTTGAAAGGGACATGCACCCTTTTTTAAGCCTATAGATGACCAGCATAGATTGAAGGTTTCGAACCATTGAGGCTGGTGTATATACCCCACAGAGGAGACCCTGAGGCTGGTGTATATATACCACAGAGGAGACCCTGAAGCTGCTGTACAGTATATAAACCACAGAGAAGACTCTGAGGCTGGTAAAAAAAAAAACCCCAGAGAGGAGACCCTGAGGCTGGTGTATATACCCCACAGAGGAGACACTTAGGCTGATGTGTATACACCACAGAAGAGATCCTCAGGATGGTGTATATACACCACAGAGGAGACCCTGAGGCTGGTGTATATATACCACAGAGGAGACCCTGAGGCTGGTGTATATACACCACAGAGCAGTTCCTGAAGCTGGTGTATTTACACCACAGAGCAGTTCCTGAGGCTGGTGTATATATACCACACAGGAGACCCTAAGGGTATGTGCGCACTAGGCGTTTTTTTCACGCTCCGTTTTTATGTGCGTTTTTGTCTCAAAAAACGCACCCGCGGCTAAAAAAACGATTGGTGCATTTTTGCTGCGTTTTTGCTCACTGCGTTTTTAATCAGTGCACAATGCCATTAAAGACTGTTGATGAAAAAAAAAAAAGGTCTGATGTCATTTCCTTCTTCAAAATGTTCATTGTATGCAGGAGAGCAGACAGCTGCAGAACTAGTGTATGCAGGAGAGCAGACAGCAGCTGCAGAACTACAAGGCTCAGCATCCTCCATTCACTAGTGTATGAAGGAGAGCAGACAGCAGCTGCAGAACTACAAGGCTCAGCATCCTCCATCCAGGACTGTATGCAGTTTTTTGCCCAAAAAGAAAAAAAAAATGACATGGGGTTCGCCATATTTTTGTATGCTAGCCGGGTACAGCAGGCAGGTACGGGCTGCCCCCAACCAAAAATATAGAGAAGCCCTTTTTTTTTAATTATTTATGAATTTCATGAAATAATTAAAAAAAAAAATGACGTGGGCTTCGCCTAATTTTTGAGTCCAGCCGGGTACAACTAGGCAGCTGGGGATTGGAATCCACAGTGCAGGGTGCCCAAGATTTCTGGGCACCCCCACTGCGAATTGCAGTCCGCAGCCACCCCAGAAAATGGCGCTTTCATAGAAGCGCCATCTTCTGGCGCTGTATCCAACTCTTCCAGCTGCCCTGATGCCGGGTGGCTCGCTAGGTAATAATGGAGTTAGGGCTAGCTGTATATTATCAGCTGGCCCTAAGCCCGAAATTCATGGTGTCACGCCAATATTAGACATGGCCACCATGAATTTCTAGTAATGATAAAAAAAAAAAAAACACAGAAAAATATTTTTATTAGAAATAAAACACAACACAATTAGTGACTCCATCTTTATTGAAATAAAGAACCCCCCTCCGCAGTAATCCTGGGTCAAGGGTCCCGCGCCATCCAATCCGGATCCAATATCATCTGATCGGTTTGCTGGAAGGCAAAGCGATCAGATGATGTGTCAGGATCAAGTGCCTGAATCACATCACACATCAGCTGATTGTATAAAAGCCGATTATACAATCAGCTGATGCATCAGTAGAAAAAAAAAATAATACTCACTTATGTGCTGTGCTGATTACCGGCAGCTCCTGCAGCGATCGATTGGACAGGAGTCTGATCCTGTCCGATCGCTGCAGGAGCTGCCGGTAATCAGCTGATGAAGTCCCCTGACGGCAGGATCAGCTGATAGCCGGCCGGGCGCGAAAAAGCCGGCGAGACTACGATCAGGTGATGCGTCAGGTGACTGCATCAGGTGATCCACCGCCAGGTCCTGCAAGCAAGGTCCTGCCCCGGGGAGACTGCACACAGCCAGAGCGGCAGGACCGAGACAGGGGCTGGGAGCGGGCATGGCACCGGGACCCTGCAGACAGGTGAGTATATATGACATTTTTTTTTTCTACTGTTCACTTTGGTTTTCGCTGCTGCCTCCACCTCCCGCCCAGACATGGCGCCGCACGGAGCTGACATGGCACCGGGCGGGTTGTGGACGCAGCGGTGATGGTACCGGGAGGATTCATGCTTCTGTGTTTACCAACAGAAGGAATCCTCTTCCTGTACACGTCACTGTAGTACCCACCCCTTGCGTTTATAGCTGCGTTTTTAGTCATAGAAACGCGGCTATATGCGTTTTTCATTGCGTTGTTGAACATTCATTGAACTCAATGGGTGAAAAACGCAGTGAAAAACGCAGAAATAATTGACATGCTGCATTTTTGTGCTCACCACAAAAACGCAGCTACAAAAAAACGCTGTGTGCGGACAGCACTTCTGAAAACCCATAGACATTGCTGGGGAAGCAATGTCACTGCGTTTTCAGCACAAAAACGCGGTAAAAAACGCCGCTAAAAACGCGGCAAAAACGCCTAGTGCGCACAAGGCCTAAGGCTTGTATTGTTGGCGATTCACCAATAAGGATGCAGCTGCTGTATGAAGTAGCAGAGCAGGGGAGTGGAAAGCGGTTACTCTGCCCACAAAGAAAATTCTGTCCTGACTTTGGTAGTGTGTACGCCGCTGTGGTCCACTATACACCTGAATGCTGCAGATCACTGGGAATTCCCCCAATGAGGCATGTGGCCAATCCACGCATGCCTGTCAGTCAATGAGTTTTGGAAGGCGCCAGGCAAGGAAAGATGGAAAGAGGACGGAGAGCTGTAAGTGCTGGGATAAGTCCCCTGCACTTGTGATTCACTTGCATAAACATTGGTCAAAGGATTACAAATTACAATACAACAGAAGCAAGGATTACAAAAGGAAGCTATAGATTTACCCTGAATTAGTGACCTAACGTGCATGTGATTGGTTTATGGAATGAAAACCTGAAGACAGGTTCCCTTTAAGTGATTTTATAGATCTGTGGGGTGTCCATTTAGTTACCCATCACTTCCCCATTCCAAGATGACAAGGTGCTCAGGCTATTACTGTACATATTGAAGGCCACATCCCAACCATGTTGACACTTTTTTGAAGCTCCTTAAGAGATTGTTAATTTGCCAATATGCTACAGTCCTAAAACATTGCTGTGTTTTGCACAAATAATCAAATGAATGCAGGTACTAGTTCTTTAAAGGAAAAAAAAAGAAAAATCTTATAGTAAAATAATTTTTAAAATATATATAAAAAAATAAATCTAAAATGCTAACTTCAACCTCTTTCCACTTTTGAAAAATTGTTCACCTCCCACCAAAATGGAATAAAAGTGACCATAAACTTGTATGTTCCCAAAAATGGTACCAACTGCAGACCCTCCCTGCCAAAAAAAAACCAGACAAAAAAACCCTTATTGAACTGCAAAATCCAGCAGGTCATTTTTATCACACAGATTAAAAGCTAAATGAAAAAAACATGGTGCAACTACATTTTTTTTCTCATAGCTTCACCCCACTTACATTTATTTCCCATTTTTCAGATAAATTCAGAATTACTACTTGAGCCAGAAATAACAAACCCTCATAGGCCTATGCTAACAAATAGGAAAAAAATATGAAAATTTCATCCAAATATGAACTGGGTAAAAAGAAATGATAAGAAAACTGTTAATTTCCCAATTTCAGCAGCCCATGTTCTTCTATAAGTTATATAGGACACACATATTTCCCATTATAGTGTACCATATAATATTTCTGTTATTTTCCTCCCAACAAAAGTAATGAAAGTTAAGCTAGATGAAAGGTTTTATGCATGTGACTCACTGATTCCATATATCCCATAGATTTACAGTACATATATACATATACACAAACAGTATACAGGCCTGAGCATCCCTGGGCTCCAGGAGGGTCTTTCTTCTGGATCTTGACTGGTGGCTTCTTTTCTTGCACCGCAGAATCCAGGTGTCTCTTCTTGGCTAGCCTCTTCCCACTCATGTCCTCCTTCACTTGATGACTCCGTGAATTGATGGACTTCACTGAGCTTGGTAATATTCTTCTCCTCTTCCTCCTTTGACTTTTGTTTAAAGTCTTCTCATCATCCGATGAGTCCAAGATGGGTCTTGGTCTTTTATCTCTCTTCTCCCTCCAAATCAGCTCCTTTTTCTCCATAGAATCGCTCTGCCCTGGTCCAGCAGACATCGTCACCTTCTCCTTCGCCAGTCTCCAACTGTCACTCTCAATTTCCAACTGCCGTCGGTGTGTTAATATTCTAATTACCTTGGCCACATGCATGACACTAGTCATGTGACCAGTAACTCACCAATAAGATGTGACTGTATGTGCCATAGATATATGTATTAGGTAGAACATCACATGTAAAGCGCCATAGAATAAATGGCACTATAATAATAATACCATAAACCAGACTTTCCTCTTTTTCTAGACATATAAAATTTTAATAGTTTCTTCTTAGATATAAACAACTACATTTTCCAATGTTATTAATAAAATGGAATTTTTTTTTCTAATGCCAAGAGAATATTGCAGAAACATTTTATATAAATTGTAAAGCAGCTAAATAATTTTGATTAGTGCATTACAAAGTTAAAATCTGAATATACAGGAAATAATACATGTAGTTTTTGCTGCTTTGCCATAACCAGCAGCTATGTTTTTCAAGGAGCTGGTTCTATGAAATATTGCCTTCAAATGCTCATATACAGCAGAGAAATGGCAATTCCATTTACTATGGATAGTTTCTATGCCTTTTTAATTCATGTCACTGAATGTCACCAGGTCAGGTGTAACCAGGTTTTGCCCTTATTGTATTCTCACTGCTCCTCTTAGTATTCCACATTTTGGGGTTTTTTTTTTGTAAATTCGCCATACGGATCTAGAGATTTGGGCATTTATATTTACTGCTAACTTTTCTGGTCTTAACAAGGTGGCATGGCTCATTAGTAGGCGCTTGTGCGCACGTTGTGTAAGAGCATGCATTTGCAGCATAAATGCATGCGTCCTGCGTCCCCAGCACAATCTATGTAGATTGTGTATGATACGTGCGCACAATGCTTTTTGAACGCAGCGATTTGGATGCTAAAATTTTAACCCAAATCCGTGCGTTCAAAAAAGCAACATGTCACTTATTTGGTGCGCTTTGGATGCAGCTCCCACTCTGTCTATGGTGGGGGCAGCATCCCGAGCGCATGATATCGGCATGTAATCTGCTGAAAAACTGCATCCATTACGCAGTGTTTCTGCAGCGGTTTGAAGCGCACATGTGCTGTCAAATCGCTGCAGAAATTTCAGGATTTATGTGCAAACAACCCTAATTATGCAGAGGAGCAAAAAAAACACGTCCCCAGAGAATCAGGGATGGAAAATGATTCAGTTAGGCTATGTGCGCATGTTGCGTAGTGTCCATGCTGAAAAATCTGCAGCGATTTGGCAGTGCATGTGCGCTTCAAATCGCTGCAGAAACACTGCGTAATGGATGCAGTGTGTCTGCAGAATAGATGCCGATTTCATGCGCTCTGGATGCTGCCTCTCCCATAGACAGAGTGGGAGCAGCATCCGAAGCACACGAAATAAGTGACATGCTGCTTTTTTGAGCGCAGCGATTTGGATCAAAATTTCAGCATGCAAATCGCTGCGCTCTCAAACGCAACATGTGGATGGATTATGCACAATCTTCATAGATTGTGCTGGGGACGCAGGACGCATGCGTTTACGTTGCAGTGCAATATGCAGCGTAAATGCATGAAATTACGCAACGTGCGCACATAGCCCTATTCTAATTTAATTGCTTTAGTAGGATAAAGATGTATAGATACATAAACATAAAATGACTATTAAAAATTTGATTCCTAAACTACTTATGTTTGTATATACAGATGGCAGCTATTACGAATATCCAAATTATCCTAATAAAACTTACAGAAATCCATGCGCTCACCACCAAAACAATCCCAATTCAAATTTATGGAATTTGTGGTAGAAATTTCTGTAACACAATCTTCAGCCTGGGAATTCACCTTCAGGGTATGTGCATACGACTTCTTTTACAGGTAGGAGAACTTGACAAGTTTTTGAAGAGTAGAAGCTTCTGGAAACACCAGCATTTCTTTCCTACAGCCGTTATTTTGTCGTCTCCTGAGCACTTTTTCAATAGTGTTGAAGCGGTTTGGGGGGTTTTAGCGCTTATATAACATTTTTTATAGCATCTTTATTACTGATGTTTACCATTTATATTATGTTCAACTCCATTTAAAAAAGAAGAAAAAGTGTTTTTTCAAGAAAAAATGCATGAATAGTGCTCAAAAAGATGCCTGGACATTTTCCTTTTACCTTCTCTTATATAGTATAAAATGTATACAATAACTTGAGAAAAATAGGGGGTATTATCATGTTAGGAGTAAAGCTAGGATACCACAATTATGAAAAAGTATATACAGTATAACATTTTATTATTACAAAAATACAAGTATTACACTCAGATGTGACAACCAGATGAAAATTAGACATACATGATTAAAAACCAAGTCTAAATGAGACAGACAGAGGAAAAAGGTCCCATGGAGGGAGACAGACTACCCCCTGACATAAATACAGGGGAGAGAAAATATCCCTAAATCCAAGGGAAGCACATAGAAGTAAACCATAAAAAATTATTATACGGTATATATAGTATATATCCCTTGGACTGATGAAAATCAAGGGGTACTTATACGTTAGACACCACCCACAACAAGTATGGTCTAAATCAGGGCCAAAATAAACATCACAGTAACCACCAAGAATATATAGGTGTAATATCTATTATACATAGTAATACAATGGTGGTGAAGTGGCACCTGAAGACCTACCCGTAGTAAGTGGTACGTGTAGCACCCCAAGGGGGAATCTGTCAACCTCACATGCGGACCCGGTCCCAACACGTGTTTCGCGTGTGCTCAGTCTGTCTCATTTAGACTTGGTTCTTAATCATGTATGTCTAATTTTCAACTGGTTATCGCATGTGAGTGTAATACTTGTATTTTTGTAAACAGGGTAAACAGGGCCCCGGGCTGTTCAGGATCTGTGGCTCCCCCATCCCTACACATGGGTCATGTGACGGGTCCATCATCATACACCTGAAACAGATAATTTCTGAAAAATAGTTACCGAAACTATAACCTAAAAAACATCCACTAATCTAATAAATATATTCTTCAGTTTAAAAAAAAACTACACTAAGGCATATTATTGAACAGTCCAACTTTAATCTGTAAACAAGACTATTGCCCAATAAAATAAATGAAAAAAATGAGCAAAAACCCCCTGTGTGAACATAGTTTAACTAATACTGAAGTAAAATACTCATGAAGTTCTCAACATGTGTACATGACGTTACAAATACTGAGGTAAAAAACTCACCAATACTGAACATGTGCACATGGCCTTAGGCTATGTTCACACAGGGTGTTTTTTTTCTGTTCACATAGGGTGTTTTTTTTCCTGCAGCAAAATCTGAGCAAAAGCTGCTGCTTGTTATTAACATGTATTTACATTTAACCAATGGGAAAAAAAATGGAAAAAAAAACTCTGCAAAACTGCCCTATGTGAACATAGCTTAACAAATACTATGGTAACAAAAACTCTAAAACGGAATGTGCACACATTTAGTATTTGGTGAGTTTTTACCTCATTGTTGGTTAGGCCATGTGTGCACGTTCAGCATTTGGTGACCTTTTTTTACCTCCATATTTGTAAAAAAAAATACTGAGGTAAAAAACTTAAATACTCAATGTGTGCACAAGGCCTTACTGTAGTAGTGAAAATATATATGGGGTATGGGATTGGTGTGGGCTGAAACTACATGGGGCAGATGTCTGAGGCCTGCACTCTGTGTGTGTCCCTCCGTTATATACACTACATACATCACGATACATGCAGAATATCCTGATGGATACACACATTCACACACCCACACATCCACACACACAAAGCCACACACAGACACACAGCCACACACAGCCACAGACATACACAGCCACACACAGCCACAGCCACACACACACACTGCCACACAAACACACACAGCCACACACATAAAGCCACAGCCACACACACAGCCACATTAACACACACAGCCACACACAGCCACACATACACACACCCACACATCCACATCCACACACACAGCCACACACACACAGCCACAGCCACACACACAGCCATACACAGCCACACACGCACGCACACACACACACACACAGCCACACACACAGCCACACACACGCAGCCACACACACACAGACACACACACACATACAGCCACACACACAAAGCCACAGCAACACACACAGCCACAGCAACACACACAGCCAGCCACACATACACACACCCGCACATCCACATCCACACACACACAAAGCCACACACAGCCACAGCCATACACAGCCACACACAGCCACACATACACACACGCAGTCACACACACACAGCCACACACACACAGCCACACACAGACACAGCCACACACACAGCCACAGCAACACACATACACACACCCACACATACACACACAAAGCCACAGCCACAGACACCCACACCCACAAAACCACACACACACACAGCCACATACACTCACCCACACAGAAAGCCACAGACACACACAGCCACATACACACACAGAGACACACACACACAGCCGCACACACAGCCACACACACAAAACCACAGCCACACACACAAAGCCACAGCCACACACACACTTACACACACACACACACACACAGCCACACACACAGCCACACACACAGCCACACACAAAGCCTCACACACACACATGCAGCCACACACAGCCACACACACACACACACAGCCACATGCAGCCACACACACAGCCACAGCAACACACAGCCACACATACACACACATCCACATCCACACACACAAAGCCACACACAGCCACACACACACACACGCAGCCACACACACACAAACACAGCCGCACACAAAGCCACAGCCACACACAGCCAGCCACACATACACACACCCACACATCCACATCCACACACACACAGCCACACACATCCACAGACACACACACAGCCACAGCCACACACACACAGCCATACACACACACACACACACAGCCACACACACACACACACAAAGCCACAGCCACAGGCATAGCCATAGCCACACACACACATACACACAGGCAGTCACACACACACAGCCACACACACACACACATACACAGCCACACACAAAGCTACAGCGCCACACACACACAACCACACACACAAAGCCACAGCCACACACAGCCACACATACACACACCCACACATCCATACACACAAAGCCACACACAGGCACACACAGCCACAGCCATACACAGCCACACACAGCCACACACACACACACACAGCCACACACACACACACACACAGCCACACACACACACACAAACACACACACACAGCCACACACAAAGCCACAGCCACACACACAGCCAGACATACACACACCACACATCCACACACACAGCCACACACAGCCAGACACACAGCCCCACACACACACACACAGCCACACACACAAAGCCATAGCCACACACACACACACAAAGCCACAGCCACACACCAACACACACAGCCAGCCACACATACACACACCCACACATCCACATCCACACACACAAAGCCACACACAGCCACAGCCATACACAGCCACACACATCCACACACACACACACAGCCACACACAAAGCCACAGCCACACACACAGCCACAGCAACACACACAGCCACACACACCCACACATACACACACACACACAGCCACAGCCACACACATCCACAGACACACACACAGCCACAGCCACACACAGACACACACACAGCCACACACACAAAGCCACAGCCACAGGCATAGCCATAGCCACACACACACATACACACAGGCAGTCACACACACACAACCACACACACACACACATACACAGCCACACACATAAAGCCACAGCCACACACACAGCCACACACAGCCAGACATACACACACCACACATCCACACACACAGCCACACACACACACACACACACACACACACACACACACACACAGCCAGACACACAGCCCCACACACACAAACAGCCACACACACAGCCACACACACACACACAGCCACACACACAAAGCCATAGCCACACACACACACAAAGCCACAGCCACACACACAGCCACAGCAACACACACAGCCAGCCACACATACACACACCCACACATCCACATCCACACACACAAAGCCACACACAGCCACAGCCATACACAGCCACACACACACACAGCCACACACAAAGCCACAGCCACACACACAGCCACAGAAACACACACAGCCACACACACCCACACATACACACATCCACACACACACACACACACACACACAGCCACACACGCACACATACACACACACACAGCCACAGCCACACACAGCCACACACATCCACAGCCACACACACACAGCCACACACACAAAGCCACAGCCACAGGCATAGCCATAGCCACACACACACATACACACAGGCAGTCACACACACAGCCACACACACACACACACACATACACAGCCACACACACAAAGCTACAGCCACACACACAGCCACACACACACACACACACACAAAGCCACAGCCACACACAGCCACACATACACACACCCATACACACAAAGCCACACACAGGCACACACAGCCACAGCCAAACACAGCCACACACACACACACACAGCCACACACATAAAGCCACAGCCACACACACAGCCACATTAACACACACAGCCACACACAGCCAGACATACACACATCCACACACACACACACACACACACACACACACACACACACAGCCACAGCCACACACAGCCACACACATCCACAGACACACACAGACAGCCACACACACAAAGCCACAGCCACAGGCATAGCCATAGCCACACACACACATACACACAGGCAGTCACACACACACAGCCACACACACACACACACATACATAGCCACACACACAAAGCTACAGCCACACACACAGCCACATACATAGCCACACACACAAAGCTACAGCCACACACACAGCCACACACACACACACACAACCACACACACACACACCCATACACACAAAGCCACACACAGGCACACACAGCCACAGCCATACACAGCCACACACAGCCACACACACACACACACAGCCACACACACAAACACACACACAGCCACACACAAAGCCACAGCCACACACACAGCCACATTAACACACACAGCTACACACAGCCAGACATACACACACCCACACATCCACACACACAGCCACACACAGCCACACACACACACAGCCAGACACACAGCCCCACACACACAAACAGCCACACACACAGCCACACACACAGCCACACACACACACACAGCCACACACACAAAGCCATAGCCACACACACAGCCACAGCCACACACATACACACACGCAGTCACACACACAGCCACACACACACACAGCCACACACAGCCACGGCGCCACAGCCACACACACATATGCACTACATACATCACGATACATGCAGAATATCCTGATGGATACACACATACACACACACACACAAAGCCACACACAGACACACACAGCCACAGACATACACAGCCACACACAGCCACACACAGCCACAGACACACGCACACACTGCCAAACACACACACACAAAGCCACAGCCACACACAGCCACATTAACACACACAGCCACACACAGCCACACATACACACACCCACACATCCACATCCACACACACATCCACACACACACAGCCACACACACACACAGCCATACACAGCCACACACGCACACACACACACACACAGCCACACAGCCACACATCCACACACACAGCCACACACACAGCCACAGCCGCACACACAAAGCCACAGCCACACACACACATAGCCACAGCCACACACACACATACAGCCACACACACAAAGCCATAGCAACACACACAGCCACACAGCCAGCCACACATACACACACCCACACAGCCACAGCCATACACAGCCACACATACACACACGCAGTCACACACACACACAGCCACACACACACAGCCACACACAGACACACACACAGCCACACACACACAGCCACACACACAAAGCTACAGCCACACACACACACACACCCACACATACACACACACACACACACAAAGCCACAGCCACACACACAGTCACAGCCACACACACAGTCACAGCCACAGACACCCACACCCACAAAACCACACACACAGCCACATACACTCACCCACACAGAAAGCCACAGACACACACACACAGCCACATACACACACAGAGACACACACACACACACAGCCGCACACAAAAAGACACAGCCACACACACAAAACCACAGCCACACACACAAAGCCACAGCCACACACACACACAGCCACACACACACACAGTCTCACACACAAAGGCACAGCCACACACACAGCCACACACACAGCCACGCACACAGCCTCACACACACATCCACACACATCCACACACACAAAGCCACACACACACACACAGCCACACGCAGCCACACACACAGCCACAGCAGCACACAGCCACACATACACACATCCACATCCACACACACAAAGCCACACACAGCCACACACACACACGCAGCCACACACACACAAACACAGCCGCACACAAAGCCACAGCCACACACACAGCAACACACACAGCCACACACAGCCAGCCACACATACACACACCCACACATCCACATCCACACACACAAAGCCACACACAGCCACAGCCATACACAGACACACACAGCCAAACATATAAAGCCACAGCCACACACACAGCCACAGCAACACACACAGCCACACATACACACACATCCACACACACACACACACACACACAGCCATACACAGCCACACACACAAAGCCACAGCCACACACACAAAGCCACAGCCACACACACAAAGCCACAGCCACACACACAAAGCCACAGCCACAGGCATAGCAATAGCCACACACACACAGGCAGTCACACACACACAGCCACACACACATACACAGCCACACACAGACACACACTCACAGCCACACACACAAAGTTACAGCCACACACACACAACCACACACACAAAGCCACAGCCACACACAGCCACACATACACACACCCACACATCCATACACACAAAGCCACACACAGGCACACACAGCCACAGCCATACACAGCCACACACAGCCACACACACACACAGCCACACACACACACAGCCACACACACACACACACACACACACAGCCACACACATAAAGCCACAGCCACACACACACAGCCACATTAACACACAGCCACACAGCCAGACATACACACACCCACACAGCCACACACAGCCACACACGCACACACACACACAGCCAGACACACAGCCTCACACACACACACACACACACACAAAGCCACAGCCACACACACAGCCACAGCCACACACACAAAGCCACAGCCACACACACACATAGCCACAGCCACACACACATACACACACACAGTCACACACAGCCACAGCCACACACACAAAGCCACAGACACACACACAGCCACAGCAACACACACAGCCACAGACAGCCACACAGACAGCCACACATACACACCCACACATCCACACTCACAAAGCCACACACAGCCACACACACGCACACACAGCCACACACAGCCAGAGCCACACACACAAAGCCACAGCCACACACACCCACAAAACCACACCCAGCCACACACACACACACACACACACACACACACAGGCACATACACTCACCCACATAGAAAGCCACAGACACACACACAGCCACATACACACACAGACACACACACAGCCGCACACACAAAGACACAGCCACACACACAGCCACACACACAGCCACACACACAGCCACACACACAGCCACACACACACATCCACACACAGCCGCACACACAGCCACACACACAGCCCCAGCAACACACAGCCACACACAGTCACACATACACAGCCGCACACAAAGCCACAGCCACACACAGCCACAGCAACACACACAGCCACACATACACACCCTCACATCCACACACACAAAGCCACACACAGCCACAGCCATACACAGCCACACACAGCCCCACACAGACACACACAGACACACACACACAGCCACACACAAAGCCACAGCCACAAACAAAGCCACAGCCACACACACAGCCACAGCAACACACAGCCACACACAGCCACACAGACAGCCACACAGACAGCCACACAGACAGCCACACAGACAGCCACACATACACACACCCACACATACACACACACAAAGCCACACATAGCCACACACACACACACAGAGCCACATCCACACACAGCCAGAGCCACACACACAAAGCCACAGCCACACACACCCACACATACAAAGCCACACACACAGCCACCACACACACACACACACACAGCCACACATACACACACCCACACATCCACACACAGCCACAGCCATACACAGCCACACACAGGCACAGACACACACACACTCACAGCCACATTAACACACACAGCCACACATACACACACCCACACATCCACACACACAAAGCCACACATAGCCACACACACAGCCAAACAGAGCCACATCCACACAGCCAGAGCCACACACACAAAGCCACAGCGACACACACCCACACATACAAAGCCACACACACAGCCACACCCACACACACAGCCACCACACACACACACACACACACACAAACACAGCCACACATACACACACCCACACATCCACACAGCCACAGCCATACACAGCCACACACAGGCACAGACACACACACACTCACAGCCACATTCACACACACAGCCAACACACACACAAAGCCACAGACACACAGCCGCACACAAAGCCACAGCCACACACACAGCCACAGCAACACACACAGCCACATACAGCCAGCCACACATACACACACCCACACATCCACACACACAAAGCCACACACAGCCACAGCCACACACACACACACACAGCCACAGCCAGACACACCCAGAGCCACACACACACAAAGCCACACACACAAAGCCACAGCCACACACACCCACAAAACCACACCCAGCCACACACACACACACACACACACACAGGCACATACACTCACCCACATAGAAAGCCACAGACACACACACAGCCACATAGACACACACACAGCCACATACACACACAGACACACACACACACACACAGCCGCACACACAAAGACACAGCCACACACACAGCCACACACACACACACACCCACACATCCACATTCACACACACAGCCAACACACACACAAAGCCACAGACACACAGCCGCACACAAAGCCACAGCCACACACACAGCCACAGCAACACACACAGCCACATACTGCCAGCCACACATACATACACCCACACATCCACATCCACACACACAAAGCCACACACAGCCACAGCCATACACAGCCACACACAGCCCCACACACACAGACACACACACACACAGCCACACACAAAGCCACAGCCACACACATAAAGCCACAGCCACACACAGCCACAGCAACACACACAGCCACACAGACAGCCACACATACACACACCCACACATCCACACACACAAAGCCACACACACAGTCACAGCCACACACAGCCAGAGCCAGACACACAAAAGCCACAGCCACACACACAAAGCCACAGCCACACACACCCACACATACAAAGCCACACACAGCCACAGCCATACACACAGCCACACGCACACACACCGCCACCCCCCACACACACACACACACACACACACACAGACACACACAAGCAGCCACACACACTTAACCACAGACAGCCACAGCCACACATACACACCCACACACACAAAGCCACAGCCACACACACAACCACACACACAGCCACACACACAAAGCCACAGCCACACACACACAGCCACAGCAACACACACAGCCACAGCAACACACACAGCCACAGCAACACACACAGCCACACACACACACAGACCCACACACAGCCACACACACACACACACACATACATAGCCACACATAGCCACAGCCACACACACACACACAGCCACACACACAGTTACACACACAGCCACACACACACACACAGGCACATACACTCACCCACATAGAAAGCCACAGACACACACACAGCCACATACACACACAGACACACACACACACAGCCGCACACACAAAGACACAGCCACACACACAGCCACACACACAGCCACACACACAGCCACACACACCCACACACAGCCACACACACACACACACACACAGCCACACACACAGCCCCAGCAACACAGCCACACATACACACACACATCCACACACACACAGCCACACACAAAGCCACAGCAACACACACAGCCACACACAGCTAGCCACACATACACACACCCTCACATCCACATACACAAAGCCACACACAGCCACAGCCATACACAGCCACACACAGCCCCACACACACAGACACACACACACACACACAGCCACACACATAAAGCCACAGCCACAAACAAAGCCACAGCCACAGCAACACACAGCCACACACAGCCACACATACACACACCCACACATCCACACACACAAAGCCACACATAGCCACACACACAGCCAAACAGAGCCACATCCACACAGCCAGAGCCACACACACAAAGCCACAGCGACACACACCCACACATACAAAGCCACACACACAGCCACACCCACACACACAGCCACCACACACACACACACACACACAAACACAGCCACACATACACACACCCACACATCCACACAGCCACAGCCATACACAGCCACACACAGGCACAGACACACACACACTCACAGCCACATTCACACACACAGCCAACACACACACAAAGCCACAGACACACAGCCGCACACAAAGCCACAGCCACACACACAGCCACAGCAACACACACAGCCACATACAGCCAGCCACACATACATACACCCACACATCCACATCCACACACACAAAGCCACACACAGCCACAGCCATACACAGCCACACACAGACCCACACACACAGACACACACACACACAGCCACACACATAAAGCCACAGCCACACACACAGCCACAGCAACACACAAAGCCACACAGACAGCCACACATACACACACCCACACATCCACACACACAAAGCCACACACACAGTCACAGCCACACACAGCCAGAGCCAGACACACAAAAGCCACAGCCACAAACACAAAGCCACAGCCACACACACCCACACACACAAAGCCACACAAAGCCACACGCACACACACCGCCACCCCACCCACACACACACACACACACAGACACAAGCAGCCACACACACTTAACCACAGGCAGCCACAGCCACACATACACACACCCACACACACAAAGCCACAGCCACACACACAACCACACACACAGCCACACACATAAAGCCACAGCCACACACACACAGCCACAGCAACACACACAGCCACACACACACAGACCCACACAAAGCCACACACAGCCACACACACACACACATACATAGCCACACATAGCCACAGCCACACACACACACAGCCACACACACACAGCCACACACACAAAGCCACAGCCACACACACACGCAGCCACACACACACACTCACAGACACACACACACAGCCACACAGCCACACACAGCCACACACACAAAGCCACAGCCACACACACACGGCCAAAGCAACACACACCGCCACACACAGCCACACATACACACACCCACACACACAAAGTCACACACAGCCACACACACACACAGCCACACAGAGCCACACACACAGCCGCACACACAAAGCCACAGCCACACACAGCCACTCCCACAGCCACACACACATACACAGTCACACACACAAAGCCACAGCCACACACACACACACACACACGCAGCCACACACAGCCAAACACACAGCCACAGCCACACACACACACAGCCACATACACACACACACACAGCCACACAAAGCCACAACCACACACACACACAGCCACACACACAAAGCCACAGCCCCACACACGGCCACAGCAACACACACAGCCACACATACACACACCCACACATACATACAAACAAAGCCACACACAGCCACAGCCACACACACAGCCACACACACACACACCCACACATCCACACACACAAAGCCACACGCAGCCACAGCCATACACAGCCACACACAGATACACACACGGCCACACACATAAAGCTACAGCCACACACACAGCCACAGCAACACACACAGCCACACATACACACACACATCCACATCCACACACACAGCCACACACACACACACAGCCATATACAGCCACACATGCACACACACACACAGCCACACACACACACATACACAGCCGCACACACAAAGCCACAGCCACACACACAGCCACACACACACACACAGTCACACATACACAAAGCCACAGCCACACACACACAAAGCCACAGCCCCACACACACATATACACACAGCCACACACACACACAGCCACACACAAACACACACACACACACACACACATCCACACACACAAAGCCACAGCCACACACACACACACACACACACACACATTCACACACACAAAGCCACAAACAGCCACACACACACAGCCATACACAGCCACACACACACACACACACACACAGCCATACACCTAAAGCGACACCCACACACACAGCCACATCCACACACAGCCATACACAGCCACACACACACAACCACACACACACACACACAGCTATACACAGCCACACACACACACAAACACACACTCAGCCACACACATACACAGCCACACACACAGCCACACAGCCACACACACAAAGCCACAGACACACACACACGCAGTTACACACACACAGCCAAACACACACACACAGACACACACACACAGCCACACACACACACACACACAGAGCCACACACACACAAAGCCACAGCCACACACACACACACACACACACAGAGCTACAGGCTGCCACAGCCACACACACATCCACACACACAAAGCCACAGCCACAGCCACAAACACAGCCACAGCCACACACACAAAGCCACACACAGCCACACACACAAATCCACAGCCACACACACAAAGCCACAGCCCCACACAAAGCCACAACCACACACAAAGCCACAACCACACACAAAGCCACAACCACACACAAAGCCACAACCACACACAAAGCCACAACCACACACAAAGCCACAACCACACACACAAAGCCACAGACACAGACACAGCCACAGCAACACACACAGCCACACACAGCCACACACACAGCTACACATCCACACACCCACACATCCACAACCACACACATAAAGCCACACACAGCCAGAGACACACACACATTGCCACGCAGACAAAGCCACAGCCACACACACACAGCCACAGCAACACACACAGCCAGAGACACACACACACATCCACGCACACAAAGCCACAGTCACACACACCTACACAAAGCCACACACAGCCACAGTCATACACAGCCATACACACAGCCACACACACACACAACCACAGGCAGCCACAGCCACACATACACACACCCACACACCCACACACACAAAGCCACAGCCACACAGACAGCCACACACACAAAGCCACAGCCACACACAGCCACAGCAACACACAGCCACACATACACACACCCACACATCCACATACACACACACAAAGCCACACACAGTTACAGCCGCACACACAGCCACACACAGATACACACACATAGCCCCAGACACACACACACACACAGCCACACACAGAAAACCACAGCCACAGCCCCACACAGCTACACACACACAGCCACACACACAAAGCCACAGCCACACACACACACACACACAAACACACACACAGCCACACACACACAGCCACACACACAGAGCCACACACAGCCACAGCCACACACAGCCACAGCAACACACACAGCCACACACAGCTAGCCACACATACACACACCCTCACATCCACATCCACACACACAAAGCCACACACAGCCACAGCCATACACAGCCACACACAGCCCCACACAGACACACACAGCCCCACACAGACACACACAGACACACACAGCCACACACACACACACAGCCACACACATAAAGCCACAGCCACACACACAGCCACAGCAACACACAGCCACACACAGCCACACAGACAGCCACACATACACACACACCCACACACACACACACAAAGCCACACATAGCCACACACACACACACAGCCAAACAGAGCCACATCCACACACAGCCAGAGCCACACACACAAAGCCACAGCCACACACACCCACACATACAAAGCCACACACACAGCCACCACACACACACACACAGCCACACACAGCCATACACAGCCACACACAGGCACAGACACACACACACTCACAGCCACATTAACACACACAGCCACACACACACACACCCACACATCCACATTCACACACAAAGCCAACACACACACACAAAGCCACAGACACACAGCCGCACACAAAGCCACAGCCACACACACAGCCACAGCAACACACACAGCCACATACAGCCAGCCACACATACACACACCCACACATCCACATCCACACACACAAAGCCACACACAGCCACAGCCACACACACACACACAGCCACAGCCAGACACACCCAGAGCCACAGACACACAAAGCCACACACACAAAGCCACAGCCACACACACCCACAAAACCACACCCAGCCACACACACACACACACACACAGGCACATACACTCACCCACATAGAAAGCCACAGACACACACACAGCCACATACACACACAGACACACACACAGCCGCACACACACACACACATCCACACACAGCCACACACACACACACACATCCACACACAGCCACACACACACACCCACACATCCACATTCACACACACAGCCAACACACACACAAAGCCACAGACACACAGCCGCACACAAAGCCACAGCCACACACACAGCCACACACAGCCACACACACAGCCACACACAGAAAACCACAGCCACACACACACAAACACACACAGCCACACACACACACACACACACACACACACACACAGAGCCACACACAGCCAGATACACAGCCACAAACACACACAGCCAAACACAGCCACACAGACAAAGCCACAGCCACACACACAGCCACAGCCACACACACACACACACACAGCCACGCACACAGCCACACACACAGCTACACACACACAGCTACACACAGAGCCACAGCCACACACACAGACACACACACACACACACACACACAGCCACACACACACACACAAAGCCACAGCTACAAACTCAAAGCCACAGCCACACACACACACAGCCACACACAGAGCTACAGGCTGCCACAACCACACACACAAAGCCACAGCCACAGCCACAAACACAGCCACAGCCACAAACACAAAGCCACACACAGCCACACACACAAATCCACAGCCACACACACAGCCACAGCCATACACACACAAAGCCACAGCCCCACACAAAGCCACAACCACACACACAGCCACACACACACAGCCATAGCGCCACAGCCACACACACAAAGCCACAGACACACACACAGCCACAGCAACACACACAGCCACACATACACACACCCACACATCCACAACCACACACATAAAGCCACACACAGCCACAGCAACACACACACACACACACACACACACACATACACAGCCATGCAGACAAAGCCACACACACAGCCACAGCCATACACAGCCACACACACCCACACAAAGCCACACACAGCCACAGCCATACACAGCCACACACACAGCCACACCCACACACACAGCCAGCCACAAACACACACACACAGCCACACACACAGCCAAACACACACAGCCACACACACAGCCACACACACACAGCCACACACACACACACAGCCACAGCCACACACACAGCCACACTTACACACACCCACACACAAAGCCAAAGCCACACACACAGCCACAGACACAAAGCCACACACAGCCACACACACAAAGCCACACACAGCCACACACAGAGCTACAGGCAGCCACAGCCACACACACACAGCCACGCATACACACACCCACACACACACAAAGCCACAGCCACACACAGCCACAGCCACTCACACAGCCACACGCACAAAGCCACACACAGCCACACACACACATCCACAGCCACACACACAGCCAAAGCCACAGCCCCACACAAAGCCACAACCACACACACACACAACCACAGCGCCACAGCCACACACACAGCCACACACACAGCCACACACACAGCCACACACACAGCCACACACGCAAAGCCACAGACACACACACACAGCAACACACACAGCCACACACAGCCACACACACAGCCACACATACACACACCCACACATCCACAACCACACACATAAAGCCACACACAGCCAGACACACACACACACACACACACACACACAGCCACGCAGACAAAGCCACAGCCACACACACAAAGCCACAGCCACACACACCCACACCCACACACACAGCCACACCCACACACACAGCCACACACACAGCCACACACACACACACACACACAGCCACACACACCCACAAAGCCAAAGCCACACATACAGCCACACACACAGCCACACACACAAAGCCACACATAGCCACACACACAAAGCCACAGTCACACACACAGCCACAGCCACACACATACATACACACACACAAAGCCACAGCCACACACAAAGCCACACACACACACAACCACACACACAAACACACAGCCACAGCAACACACACAGCCAGAGACACACACACACAGCCACGCAGACAAAGCCACAGCCACACACACACAAAGCCACAGCCACACACACCCACACAGCCACAGCCATACACAGCCACACACACACAGCCACACACACACAGCCACACACACACACAGCCACACACACACACAGCCACACACACACACAGCCACACACACACACACAGCCACACACACACACAGGCACACACACACAGCCACACACACACAGCCACACACAAAGCCAAAGCCACACACACACACAGCCACACACACAAAGCCACACACAGCCACACACAGAGCTATAGGCAGCCACAGCCACACACACAACCACGCATACACACACCCACACAAAGCTACAGCGACACACAGCCACAGCCACTCACACAGCCACAGCCACAGACACAAAGCCACACACACAGCCACACACACATCCAAAGCCACACACACAGCCACAGCCACACACAGCCACACACACACAAAGCCACAGCCCCACACAAAGCCACAACCACACACAAAGCCATAACCACACACAAAGCCATAACCACACACACAGCCACACACACACAGCCACAGCGCCACAGCCACACACACAGCCACACACACAGCCACACACACACAGCCACACACGCAAAGCCACAGACACACACACAGCCACAGCAACAAACACAGCCACACACAGCCACACATACACCCACACATCCACAACCACACACATAAAGCCACACAGCCAGAGACACACACACACACAGCCACACAGACAAAGCCACAGCCACACACACAAAGCCACAGCCACACACACAAAGCCACACACAGCCATACACAGCCACACACACACACAAACAAACACACACACAGCCACACACACAGCCACACTTACACACACCCACACACAAAGCCAAAGCCACACATACAGCCACACACACAGCCACACACACAAAGCCACACATAGCCCCACACAACCACACACACAGCCACAGCCACACACAGCCACACACACACACACACACAAAACCACAGCCACACACAAAGCCACAACCACACACACACAGCCACACACACACACACACAGCGACAGCGCCACAGCCACACACACACAAACACACACACACACAGTGATGGCACAGCACAGGAGCAACACACACACACACACACACACACATGGCACAGCAGAGGAGCAACACACACACACAGCCACAACACACACAGTGATGGCACAGCACAGGAGCAACACACACAGTAATGGCACAGCACAGGAGCAACACACACACACAGCCACAACACACACAGTGATGGCACAGGCAGCAACACACAGTAATGGCACAGCACAGGAGCAACACACACACATACACACATGACACAGCTCAGTAGCAACACACACACACACACACACACACACACACACACAGTGTAATGGCACAGAACAGGGCAGTTTCTGTAGTTACAGGCAGACATTTGTACAGACATTTGTACATTATAATACCTGCTCCTGTGATGTGAGAGCTTGTCAGTGACTCCAGCCTCCCTGCTGCACTTCCTGTCAGTCCTCCTGGCGTCTCCTCCTCTCCTTTCTCTTTCAATTCCTTCTGTTCTCTGCTTCTCACTGTTTTTAATGCTTTGTTTGATCTTCTCTCTTTTCTATGGTCTCTACTCTGTTTTCCTGTTCATCTTTTTTTCTCCCGCACTGTACTGAAGAAGCTCCGCCCCCTCTCCTGATTGGCTGATTTTCTCCTGTCATCTCTCACTGCTCTCTGACTGGAAGAGGAAGCTGCCTGGCCACTCCCTCCTCTTCAGCACAGCCGGTGCACAGTGTGCAGTGAGTGAGACTGCATCTCTGCATTGCGGCCAGCCTGCAGCTATAGAATCAACGCGGGTACCCAGCGACCTAATCAGCTGCTTTGTGACGCCACGGGGGCATGGAAGAGAAAGTGAAAATGTACACACAGCGGGCAGCTGCCTCCGGGCCCCTCCACCTCACAGGCCCCGTAGCAGTGGCGTGGTCTGCCTCTATGGACGGTACGCCACTGCTATGGGGAGATAAGGTATGCACACCAGTGACTATGTAAGGGGAATACATGAAATAGCAGAAACTGCTGTCTGAATACTGACTTGAAAAATACAATAGCTATATGTAAGAGTGAAAATGTGAAAAATGGAATCTGCATTACTGCCATGAACATATGAATCAAGAGAAATTTAGCTACTGAATTGATCAATGCAATAGAGCCCCAACACTACGCCAAAGTATTTCTCTACGTTGGGGTCCCTAGCTTGTGTGTGTCCTCTCATGCAGTTAAAAAACTTACCGTGTATGGGAAGCTGAGACCCAGGCTATTTATGCGTATTATATGGATTGGCAATAGGTGTGGTTGGGGAGGGTTCACAAACGAAAATCTCAAGTCAGTATTCACACAGCAGTTTCTGCTATTTCATGTATTCCCCTTACATAGTCACTGGTGTGCATACCTTATCTCCCCATAGTGATGTTTTTTAGGTTTTGCACCCAGTTCAGACTTAGAATGGAGTTCCAAACGTTATTCCTTATTGGTACGCCACTGCTGTCATGTGACCGAAGCATGTGACCTGGAAGTTGCGGCGCGGCCACTGTACTGTATCATACGGTACTGGCGTGCGCCACATCCGTCAAACCGGCGAAAAGCCAGATATGTGTACCCGGCCTAAAACTAGCTGTCTCAAGATCTTTACAACCTTAATGTTGCAAACTATATTGATAGATTTGGATACAGAAGAATTTTTAAACTTCTGAAGGCTGCAGTGAGCACTGTTGAGGCCATAATATGGAAGTAGAAAGAACATCACTTTAACTTAAGCCAGCCATGACCAGATGCTCCCCACAAGACTGCATTGCTGAACAAAAAGCATGTTCAAGCTCATTTAAATTTTGCTCAACAATATTTAGCCAAGCCTGTGAAATACTGGGAGGATATCGCCTGGTCAGATTTTACTAAAATTGAACTGTTTGGATGCCATAATACACACCATATGAGGAGGCCAAAAAGCACTGCATTTCACCCCAAATACATCATACCAACAGCAAAGTTTGGAGGTGGGAATATCATGGTGTGGGTTGTTTTTCAATATATGGCACTGGCAAACCTCATATGATTGAGCCATCTACTAGGATGATAAAGATAAAATGAGGGTGTACATTTCAGCAAGACAATGATCCCAAGCACACAGCCAAGGAAACTCTCATTTGTTTTCAGAGAAAAAAAATAATAAAGCTGCTAGAATGGCCCAGCCAATAGCTTGACCTGCATCCCCCAAAAAATGCATTGAATGAACTAAAGCTCAGAGTTCATAGAATGAGCAGCAGCAACCATAAGGATTTGAAGAGTGTTTGTGTGGAAGAATGAGCCAAAATCACACCTGAGCATTGCATGCGACTAGTTTCAATTTGTAACCTGGCTAAATATAAATATTTGACCATGCTAGCAGATCAAACACAGTCCTTCCTTGACCATACCAAATCATCAAGAAAATTGTAAAGAAAAAACAGCACCAAAGACAATAAAGTTAATTTTGAATCAATATTTATGTATTTAATTTCCAACATATACCTATATATAGACCGTGAGGCTGGTGTATATACACCACAGAGGAGACCCTGAGGCTGGTGTATATACACCACAGAGGAGACCCTGAGGCTAATGTATATACACCACAGAGGAGACCCTGAGGCTGGTGTATATACACCACAGAGCAGTTCTTGAGGCTGGTGTATATACACCACAGAGGAGACCCTGAGGCTGGTGTATATATACCACACAGGAGACCCTGAGGCTTGTATTGTTGGTGATTCACCAATCAGGATGCAGCTGCTGTATGAAGTAGCAGAGCAGGGGAGTGGCAAGCGGTTTCTCTGCCCACAAAGAAAATTCTGTCCTGACTTTGGTAGTGTGTACGCCGCTGTGGTCCACTATACACCTGAATGCTGCAGATCACTGGGAATTCCCCCAATGAGGCATGTGGCAATCCACGCATGCCTGTCAGTCAATGAGTTTTGGAAGGCGCTAGGCAAGGAAAGATGGAAAGAGGACGGAGAGCTGTAAGTGCTGGGATAAGTCCCCTGAACTTGTGATTCACTTGCATAAACATTGGTCAAAGGATTACAAATTACAATACAACAGAAGCAAGGATTACAAAAGGAAGCTATAGATTTACCCTGAATTAGTGACCTAACGTACATGTGATTGGTTTATGGTATGAAAACCTGAAGACAGGTTCCCTTTAAGTGATTTTATAGATCTGTGGGGTGTCCATTTAGTTACCCATCACTTCCCCATTCCAAGATGACAAGGTGCTCAGGCTATTACTGTACATATTGAAGGCCACATCCCAACCATGTTGACACTTTTTTGAAGCTCCTTAAGAGATTGTTAATTTGCCAATATGCTACAGTCCTAAAATATTGCTGTGTTTTGCACAAATAATCAAATGAATGCAGGTACTAGTTCTTTAAAGGAAAAAAAAAAGAAAAATCTTATAGTAAAATAATTTTTAAAATGGATATAAAAAATTAAATCTAAAATGCTAAGTTCAACCTCTTTCCACTTTTGAAAAATTGTTCACCTCCCACCAAAGTGGAATAAAAGTGACCATAAACTTGTATGTTTCCAAAAATGGTACCAACTGAAGACCCTCCCTGCCAAAAAAAAACCAGACAAAAAAACCCTTATTGAACTGCAAAATCCAGCAGGTCATTTTTATCACACAGCTTAAAAGCTAAATAAAAAAAACATGGTGCAACTACAATTTTTTTTCTCATAGCTTCAACCCACTTACATTTTTTTCCCATTCTTCAGATAAATTCAGAATTACTACTTGAGCCAGAAATAACAAACCCTCATAGGCCTATGCTAACAAACAGTAGAAAGATATGATGAAAATTTCATCCAGATATGACCTGGGTAAAAAGAAATAAGAAAACTGTTCATTCCCCAATTTCAGCAGCCCATGCTCTTCTATAAGTCATATAGGACACACATATTTCCCATTATAGTGTACCATATAATATTTCTGTTATTTTCCTCCCAACAAAAGTAATCAAAGTTAAGCTAGATGAAAGGTTTTATGCATGTGACTCACTGATTCCATATATCCCATAGATTTACAGTACATATATACATATACACAAACAGTATACAGACCTGAGCATCCCTGGTCTCCAGGAGGGTCTTTCTTCTGGATCTTGACTGGTGGCTTCTTTTCTTGCACCGCAGAATCCAGGTGTCTCTTCTTGGCTAGCCTCTTCCCGCTCATGTCCTCCTTCACTTGATGACTCTGTGAATTGATGGACTTCACTGAGCTTGGTAATATTCTTCTCCTCTTCCTCCTTTGACCTTTGTTTAAAGTCTTCTCCTCGTCCGATGAGTCCAAGATGGGTCTTGGTCTTTTATCTCTCTTCTCCCTCCAAATCAGCTCCTTTTTCTCCATAGAATCGCTCTGCCCTGGTCCAGCAGACATCGTCACCTTCTCCTTCGCCAGTCTCCAACTGTCACTCTCAATTTCCAACTGCCGTCGGTGGGTTAATATTCTAATTACCTTGGCCACATGCATGGCACTAGTCATGTGACCAGTAACTGACCAATAAGATGTGACTGTATGTGCCATAGCTATACAGTTAGGTCCAGAAATATTTGGACAGTGACACAATTTTCGCGAGTTGGGCTCTGCATGCCACCACATTGGATTTGAAATGAAACCTCTACAACAGAATTCAAGTGCAGATTGTAAAGTTTAATTTGAAGGTTTGAACAAAAATATCTGATAGAAATTGTAGGAATTGTACACATTTCTTTACAAACACTCCACATTTTAGGAGGTCAAAAGTAATTGGACAAATAAACCAAACCCAAAACAAAATATTTTTATTTTCAATATTTTGTTGCGAATCCTTTGGAGGCAATCACTGCCTTAAGTCTGGAACCCATGGACATCACCAAACGCTGGGTTTCCTCCTTCTTAATGCTTTGCCAGGCCTTTACAGCCGCAGCCTTCAGGTCTTGCTTGTTTGTGGGTCTTTCCGTCTTAAGTCTGGATTTGAGCAAGTGAAATGCATGCTCAATTGGGTTAAGATCTGGTGATTGACTTGGCCATTGCAGAATGTTCCACTTTTTTGCACTCATGAACTCCTGGGTAGCTTTGGCTGTATGCTTGGGGTCATTGTCCATCTGTACTATGAAGCGCCGTCCGATCAACTTTGCGGCATTTGGCTGAATCTGGGCTGAAAGTATATCCCGGTACACTTCAGAATTCATCCGGTTACTCTTGTCTGCTGTTATGTCATCAATAAACACAAGTGACCCAGTGCCATTGAAAGCCATGCATGCCCATGCCATCACGTTGCCTCCACCATGTTTTACAGAGGATGTGGTGTGCCTTGGATCATGTGCCATTCCCTTTCTTCTCCAAACTTTTTTCTTCCCATCATTCTGGTACAGGTTGATCTTTGTCTCATCTGTCCATAGAATACTTTTCCAGAACTGAGCTGGCTTCATGAGGTGTTTTTCAGCAAATTTAACTCTGGCCTGTCTATTTTTGGAATTGATGAATGGTTTGCATCTAGATGTGAACCCTTTGTATTTACTTTCATGGAGTCTTCTCTTTACTGTTGACTTAGAGACAGATACACCTACTTCACTGAGAGTGCTCTGGACTTCAGTTGATGTTGTGAACGGGTTCTTCTTCACCAAAGAAAGTATGCGGGGATCATCCACCACTGTTGTCATCCGTGGACGCCCAGGCCTTTTTGAGTTCCCAAGCTCACCAGTCAATTCCTTTTTTCTCAGAATGTACCCGACTGTTGATTTTGCTACTCCAAGCATGTCTGCTGTCTCTCTGGTGGATTTTTTTCTTTTTTTTCAGCCTCAGGATGTTCTGCTTCACCTCAATTGCGAGTTCCTTAGACCGCATGTTGTCTGGTCACAGCAACAGCTTCCAAATGCAAAACCACACACCTGTAATCAACCCCAGACCTTTTAACTACTTCATTGATTACAGGTTAACGAGGGAGACGCCTTCAGAGTTAATTGCAGCCCTTAGAGTCCCTTGTCCAATTACTTTTGGTCCCTTGAAAAAGAGGAGGCTATGCATTACAGAGCTATGATTCCTAAACCCATTCTCCAATTTGGATGTGAAAAAACTCTCATATTGCAGCTGGGAGTGTGCACTTTCAGCCCATATTATATATATATATAATTGTATTTCTGAACATGTTTTTGTAAACAGCTAAAATAACAAAACTTGTGTCACTGTCCAAATATTTCTGGCCCTGACTGTATGTATTAGGTAGAACATCACATGTAAAGCGCCATAGAATAAATGGCACTATAATAATAATACCATAAAACAGACTTTCCTCTTTTTCTGGACATATAAAATTTTAATAGTTTCTTCTTAGATACAAACAACTACATTTTGCAATGTTATTAATAAAATGGATTTTTTTTTCTAATGCCAAAAGAATATTGCAGAAACATTTTATATAAATTGTAAAGCAGCTAAATAATTTTGATTAGTGCATTACAAAGTTAAAATCTGAATATACAGGAAATAATACATGTAGTTTTTGCTGCTTTGCCATAACCGCAGCTATGTTTTTCAAGGAGCTGGTTCTATGAAATATTGCCTTCAAATGCTCATATACAGCAGAGAAATGGCAATTCCATTTACTATGGACAGTTTCTATGCCTTTTTAATTCATGTCACTGAATGTCACCAGGTCAGGTGTAACCAGGTTTTGCCCTTATTGTATTCTCACTGCTCCTCTTAGTATTCCACATTTTGGGGTTTTTTTTTTGTAAATCCACTATACGGATCTAGAGATTTGGGCATTTATATTTACTGCTAACTTTTCTGGTCTTAACAAGGTAGGATGGCTCATTAGTAGGCGCTTGTGCGCACGTTGTGTAAGAGCATGCATTTGCAGCATAAATGCATGCGTCCTGCGTCCCCAGCACAATCTATGTAGATTGTGCATGATACGTGCGCACAATGCTTTTTGAATGCAGCGATTTGGATGCTAAAATTTTAACCCAAATCCGTGCGTTCAAAAAAGAAGGGCAGTGAACCCCATAGGGGTGAACGGACCCCATGACGATCGGGAGGGTGCCAGGTTAGGAAGGGGTTAATTTGGTTTACATGGATAGGGGATATATGGGGCTATAGGATTGGTGGAAGGGAGCTGTAAGGGGATTGGGAGGGGAGCAAGGAAGGGGTGGGGAGTTTGGGGAGGTATAAGAGAGGGGGTGTACTGTTTACCTCCCCTTTTGTCGCAGCGGGCAACCTCACTGACAGCTCAGCTGATCGCACGGCTGTCTTCATTAGCTGCGTGGAGGTGACCGGAGCGGCGGTGTCTGCTGCAGCTCCTGTCACCTCCATGCAGCAGCGCTGGATGCGACGCTGCATCATCCTGGAGTACGCCGGACATGGAGGGCTTTTTCGGGGCTGATTAAAGTGGTGAACCAGGGAATGTGTGTGTGTTTTTATTTCTAATAAAGGATTTTTTCTGGTGTGTGTGTGTTTATTTACTGTAACTTACAGATTAATCATGGAGGGTGTCTCATAGACGCCTGACATGATTAATCTAGGACTTATTGGCAGCTATGGGCTGCCAATAACTCCTTATTACCCCGATTTGCCAAAGCACCAGGGTAAATCGGGAAGAGCCGGGTACAGCCCCAGAACTGTCGCATATAATGTATGCGGCAATTCTGGGCGGCTGCTGACTGATATTGTTAGGGTGGGGGGCTCCCCATAACGTGGAGCTCTCCATCCTGAGAATACCAGCCTTCAGCCGTATGGCTTTATCTGGCTGGTATTAAAATTGGGGGGGACCGCACGCCATTTTTTTTTAATTATTTATTTATTTATTTTACTGCACAGTATAGACACGCCCACCGGCTGCTGTGATTGGGTGCAGTGTGACACCTGTCACTCAGTGTGGGGGCGTGTCTCACTGTAACCAATCATAGGCGCCGGTGGGCGGGGAAAGCAGGGAATAGGAGATTGTTTAATGAGCGGCCGGCTTTTTCAAAATAGTAAAAGCCGCCGCAGCAGTGTGAATGCCGTGCAGGGCCGCGCCGGAGATCGGGGAACGGTAAGTATGAGAGAGGGGGGGAAACTTCAGTTACTCGGGGGATTAGCGGTCACCGGTGAATCCTTCACAGGTGACCGCTAATCAGTACTTGGCACAGACAGAGCCGCGGTATGAGGATGAAGTCGGGTGAAGTTCACCCGAGTTCATTCTCATCGCGCAACTCTGTCTGCTATCAGCCGACGTTTATAAACGACATTGTGCATCACACACACGGACATTACACACGGACATTACACGTACACATACACGTTAATTCCACACGCACACACGGACGTTCTGCACACAAACACGGCTAGCATACGCAATTCAAACAGGTGCCACACGGACCATAAAAACGGACACAAAAACGGGACACGGACCCGAAAAACGGCCCGTAACACACGTGCGTGTTTTTCACGGACGTGTGAAGGGGGCCAGAGAATCAGGGATGGAAAATGATTCAGTTAGGCTATGTGCGCATGTTGCGTAGTGTCCATGCTGAAAAATCTGCAGCGATTTGGCAGTGCATGTGCGCTTCAAATCGCTGCAGAAACACTGCGTAATGGATGCAGTGTGTCTGCAGAATAGATGCCGATTTCATGCGCTCTGGATGCTGCCTCTCCCATAGACAGAGTGGGAGCAGCATCCAAAGCGCACAAAATAAGTGACATGCTGCTTTTTTGAGCGCAGCGATTTGGATCAAACTTTCAGCATGCAAATCGCTGCGCTCTCAAACGCAACATGTGGATGGATTATGCACAATCTTCATAGATTGTGCTGGGGACGCAGGACGCATGCGTTTACGTTGCAGTGCAATATGCAGCGTAAATGCATGAAATTACGCAACGTGCGCACATAGCCCTATTCTAATTTAATTGCTTTAGTAGGATAAAGATGTATAGATACAGAAACATACAATGACTATTAAAAATTTGATTCTTAAACTACTTATGTTTGTATATACAGATGGCAGCTATTACGAATATCCAAATTATCCTAATAAAACTTACAGAAATCCATGCGCTCACCACTAAAACAATCCCAATTCAAATTTATGGAATTTGTGGTAGAAATTTCTGTAACACAATTTTCAGCCTGGGAATTCACCTTCAGGGTATGTGCATACGACTTCTTTTACAGGTAGGAGAACTTGACAAGTTTTGAAGAGTAGAAGCTTCTGGAAACACCAGCATTTCTTTCCCACAGCCGTTATTTTGTCGTCTCCTGAGCACTTTTTCAATAGTGTTGAAGCGGTTTGGGGGGTTTTAGCGCTTTTATAACATTTTTTATAGCATCTTTATTACTGATGTTTACCATTTATATTCTGTTTAACTCCATTTAAAAAAGAAGAAAAAGTGTTTTTTCAACAAAAAATGCATGAATAGTGCTCAAAAAGACGCCTGGACATTTTCCTTTTACCTTCTCTTATATAGTATAAAATGTATACAATAACTTGAGAAATATAGGGGGTATTATCATGTTAGGAGTAAAGCTAGGATACCACAATTATGAAAAAGTATATACAGTATAACATTTTATTATTACAAAAATACAAGTATTACACTCAGATGTGACAACCAGATGAAAATTAGACATACATGATTAAAAACCAAGTCTAAATGAGACAGACAGAGGAAAAAGGTCCCATGGAGGGAGACAGACTACCCCCTGACATAAATACAGGGGAGAGAAAATATCCCTAAATCCAAGGGAAGCACATAGAAGTAAACCATAAAAAATTATTATATGGTATATATAGTATATATCCCTTGGACTGATGAAAATCAAGAGGTACTTATACGTTAGACACCACCCACAACAAGTATGGTCTAAATCAGGGCCAAAATAAACATCACAGTAACCACCAAGAATATATAGGTGTAATATCTATTATACATAGTAATACAATAGTGGTGAAGTGGCATCTGAAGACCTACCCGTAGTAAGTGGTACGTGTAGCACCCCAAAGGGGAATCTGTCAACCTCACATGCGGACCCGGTCCCGACACGTGTTTCGCGTGTGCTCCGTCTGTCTCATTTAGACTTGGTTCTTAATCATGTATGTCTAATTTTCAACTGGTTATCACATGTGAGTGTAATACTTGTATTTTTGTAATAATAAAATTTTATACTGCATATACTTTTTCGCAATTGTGGTATCTTAGCTTTACTCCTAACATGATAATACCCCCTATTTTTCTCAAGTTATTGTATGCATATCATGGGGTTCATGTGTACTATTATTAATATGAGGTCCGCTATACTTGGTATTTGCTTTCTTAATAGTATAAAATGTGTTCAGAGCAGAAAATGTCTGAAGAATGGTCTGCTCACTTCTTTTAACCTCTTGACATCATTGGACACTTGAGTGGTTAAAGACACTGAAAAGACAACATTTGAATAGAAAGACATTGTCACCTAGAAATGCATATGCTTTTTCTTTTAAGTGTTTAGGTAGCACTTTTTCAGGCGGGTTTTGGAGTGGACCCACCAAAAAAGATATTCTGTGCACATATCTTTATTGTCACACGTTCAGCACAACAGTTCTGTATTGTTCGCACTTTTCCACAGTTCTATGTTTTCCTTTCTCATTCATGTTATTTCTTAACTTATCCAAGATACATGAGAAAGAATGACCAACAGGCTGCGTGCCCAAAACGGTGTGATGTACAGTACAAGCACAGTGGATGGGATTTCTAGGAATCTCATGCCCACTGTGCTTATTTTGCCCACAACCAGGGGCGGATTAAGGGTAAACATGGCCCCGGGCTGTTCAGGATCTGTGGCCCCCCCATCCCTACACATGGGTCATGTGACGGGTCCATCATCATACACCTGAAACAGATAATTTCTGAAAAATAGTTACCAAAACTATAACCTAAAAAACATCCACTAATCTAATAAATATACTCTTCAGTTTAAAAAAAATACACTAAGGCATATTATTGAACAGTCCAATTTTAATCTGTAAACAAGACTATTGCCCAATAAAATAAATGAAAAAAATGAGCAAAAACCCCCTGTGTGAACATAGTTTAACTAATACTGAAGTAAAATACTCATCAAGTTCTCAGCATGTGCACATGGCGTTACAAATACTGAGGTAAAAAACTCACCAATACTGAACATGTGCACATGGCCTTAGGCTATATTCACACAGGGTGTTTTTTTTCTGTTCACACAGGGTGTTTTTTTTCTGTTCACACAGGGTGGTTTTTTTCTGCAGCAAAAGCTGCTGCTTGTTATTAACATGTATTTACATTTAACCAATGGGAAAAAAAATGAAAAAAAACCTGCAAAACTGCCCTATGTGAACATAGCTTAACAAATACTAAGGTAACAAAAACTCTAAAACGGAATGTGCACACATTGAGTATTTGGTGAGTTTTTACCTCATTGTTTGTTAGGCCATGTGTGCACGTTCAGCATTTGGTGACCTTTTTTTACCTCCATATTTGTAAAAAAAATACTGAGGTAAAAAATCTTAAATACTCAATGTGTGCACAAGGCCTTACTGTAGAAGTAAAAATATATATGGGGTATGGGATTGGTGTGGGCTGAAACTACATGGGGCAGATGTCTGAGGCCTGCACTCTGTGTGTGCCCCTCTATTATATACACTACATACATCACGATACATGCAGAATATCCTGATGGATACACACATACACACACCCACACATCCACACACACAAAGCCACACACAGACACACACAGCCACACACAGCCACAGACATACACAGCCACACACAGCCACACACACACTGCCACACACACACACTGCCACACACATAAAGAAACACACACACAGCCACATTAACACACACAGCCACACATACACACACCCACACATCCACACACACACACACAGCCACAGCCACACACAGCCATACACACACAGCCACACACACACACACACACACACAGCCACACACACACACAGCCACACAAACAGCCACACACAAACACACACACACACATACACACACACACACACAGCCACACACAAAGCCACAGCCACACACACAAAGCCACAGCCACACACACACACACATAGCCACAGCCACACACACACGGCTACACACACACACACACACACACACACATACAGCCACACACACAAAGCCACAGCAACACACACAGCCACAGCAACACACACAGCCACACATACACACACCCACACATCCACACACACAAAGCCACACACCGCCACAAACACACACACAGCCACACACAGCCACAGCAACACACAGCCACACACACAGATAGCCACACATACACACACGCACACATCCACACACACAAAGCCACACACAGCCACACACACACACGCAGCCACACACACAGCCACACAAAAAGCCACAGCCACACACACAGCCACAGCAACACACACAGCCACACACAGCCAGCCACACATACACACACCCGCACATCCACATCCACACACACAAAGCCACACACAGCCACAGCCATACACAGCCACACACAGACACACACACACACAGCCACACACATAAAGCCACAGCCACACACACAGCCACAGCAACACACACAGCCACACATACACACACCCACACATCCACATCCACACACACAGCCACACACACACACAGCCACACACGCACACACACAGCCACACACACACACACAGCCACACACACACACACACACAGCCACACACACAGCCACACACACAGCCACACACACACAGCCACACACACACAGCAACACACACAAAGCCACAGCCACACACACAAAGCCACAGCCACACACATACACACACGCAGTCACACACACACAGCCACACACACACACAGCCACACACACACACACAGCCACACACACAGCCACAGCAACACACACAGCCACACACAGCCACAGATACACACACCCACACATCCACACACACAAAGCCACAGCCACACACACACAGCCACACACACAAAGCCACAGCCACACACACAAAGCCACAGCCACACACACACACACACACATACACAGACGTAGTCACACACACACAGCCACACACACACACAGCCACACACATACACACAACCACACATCCACATCCACACACACAGCCACACACAGCCACACACACACACAGCCATACACAGCCACAGCCACAAACGCACACATACACACACAGCCACAGCCACACACAGCCACACACACATCCACAGCCACACACACAGCCACACACACAGCCACACACACACACACACACACACACACACAGCCACACACAAAGCCACAGCCACTCACACAAAGCTACAGCCACACACATAGCCACAGCCACACACACACACACACACACATACACACAGGCAGTCACACACACAGCCACACACACACACAGCCACACACAGACACACACACACATCCACACACACACACACACACACACAGCCACACACACAAAGCTATAGCCACACACACAGCCATTCACAGACACACACACACACATACACACACCCACACATCCACACACACAAAGCCACACACAGGCACACACAGCCACACACAGCCACAGACACACACACACACAGCCACACACACACACAGCCACACACATAAAGCCACAGCCACACACACAGCCACATTAACACACACAGCCACACACAGCCAGACATACACACATCCACACACACAGCCACACACACACAGCCACACACACACACAGCCACACACACACAGAGTCATACACAGCCACACACGTACACACACATACACACACAGCCACACACACACAGCCCCACACACACACACAAACAGCCACACACACAGCTACAGCCACACACACAGCCACACACACAGCCACACACACAGCCACACACACAAAGCCGCAGCCACACACACAAAGCCACAGCCACACACACACATAGCCACAGCCACACACACATACACACGCAGTCACACACACACAGCCACACACACACACACAGCCACACACACAGCCACAGCGCCACAGTCACACATAAAGCCACAGACACACACACAGCCACAGCAACACACACAGCCACACACAGCCACACAGACAGCCACACATACACACACCCACACACACAAAGCCACACACACACAGCCAGAGCCACACACACAAAGCCACAGCCACACACACAAAGCCACAGCCACACACACCCACACATACAAAGCCACACACAGCCACAGCCATACACACAGCCACCCCCCACACACACACACAGACACACAGACACACACACACACACAGCCACACACACAAAGCCACAGCCACACACACAAAGCCACAGCCACACACACAGCCACACACACACACAAAGCCACACACAGCCACAGCAATACACACACACACACAGCCACACACACAGCCACAGCAACACACAACCACACACAAAGCCACACATACACACACGCACACATCAACATCCACACACACAAAGCCACACACAGCCACAGACACACACGCAGCCACACACACATAGCCGCACACAAAGCCACAGCCACACACACAGCCACAGCAACACACACAGCCACACACAGCCAGCCACACATACACACACCCACACATCCACATCCACACACAAAGCCACACACAGCCATACACAGCCACACACACACAGCCACACACATAAAGCCACAGCCACACACACAGCCACAGCAACACACACAGCCACACACATACACACAACCACACATCCACACACACAGCCACACACAGCCACAGCCACACACACAGCCACACACACACACACACACAGCCATACACAGCCACAGCCACACACGCACACATACACACACACACAGCCACAGCCACACACACATCCACAGCCACACACACAGCCACACACACAGCCACACACACACACACACACACACAGCCACACACAAAGCCACAGCCACTCACACAAAGCTACAGCCACACACATAGCCACAGCCACACACACACACACACACACACATACACACAGGCAGTTACACACACAGCCACACACACACACACACAGACACACACATCCACACACACACACACACACACACACACAGCCACACACACAAAGCTATAGCCACACACACAGCCATTCACAGACACACACACACATACACACACCCACACATCCACACACACAAAGCCACACATAGGCACACACAGCCACACACAGCCACAGACACACACACACACACACACACAGCCACACACACACACAGCCACACACATAAAGCCACAGCCACACACACAGCCACATTAACACACACAGCCACACACAGCCAGACATACACACATCCAGACACACAGCCACACACACACAGCCACACACACAGCCACACACACACACACAGTCATACACAGCCACACACGTACACACACACACACACAGCCACACACACACAGCCCCACACACAGCTACAGCCACACACACAGCCACACACACAGCCACAGCCACACACACACACACACAGCCACACACACAAAGCCGCAGCCACACACACAAAGCCACAGCCACACACACACATAGCCACAGCCACACACACATATACACGCAGTCACACACACACAGCCACACACACACACAGCCACACACACAGCCACAGCGCCACAGCCACACATAAAGCCACAGACACACACACAGCCACAGCAACACACACAGCCACACACAGCCACACAGACAGCCACACATACACACACCCACACACACAAAGCCACACACACACAGCCAGAGCCACACACACAAAGCCACAGCCACACACACAAAGCCACAGCCACACCCACCCACACATACAAAGCCACACACAGCCACAGCCATACACACAGCCACCCCCCCACACACACACACAGACACACAGACACACACACACAGCCACACACACAAAGCCACAGCCACACACACAAAGCCACAGCCACGCACACAGCCACACACACACAAAGCTACACACAGCCACAGCAATACACACACACAGCCACACACACAGCCACAGCAACACACAGCCACACACAAAGCCACACATACACACACGCACACATCAACATCCACACACACAAAGCCACACACAGCAACAGACACACACGCAGCCACACACACACAGCCGCACACAAAGCCACACACACAGCCACAGCAACACACACAGCCACACACAGCCAGCCACACATACACACACCCACACATCCACATCCACACACAAAGCCACACACAGCCATACACAGCCACACACACACAGCCACACACATAAAGCCACAGCCACACACACAGCCACAGCAACACACACAGCCACACACATACACACAACCACACATCCACACACACAGCCACACACAGCCACAGCCACACACACAGCCACACACACACACACACACACACACACACACAGCCATACACAGCCACACACGCACACATACACACACAGCCACAGCCACACACACATCCACAGCCGCACACACAGCCACAGCCACACACACAGCCACAGCCACACACACACAGCCACACACACACACACACACACAGCCACACACAAAGCCACAGCCACTCACACAAAGCCACAGCCACACACATAGCCACAGCCACACACACACACACACACAGGCAGTCACACACACAGCCACACACACACACAGCCACACACACACAGCCCCACACACACACACACACACACACAAAACTATAGCCACACACACAGCCACACACAGACACACACACACAAACACACACAACCACACACACACAGCCACACACAGCCACACATACACACACCCACACATCCATACACACAAAGCCACACACAGCCACACACAGCCACAGACACACACACACACACACAGCCACACACACAGCCACACACATAAAGCCACAGCCACACACACAGCCACATTAACACACACAGCCACACACAGCCAGACATACACACACCCACACATCCACACACACAGCCATCCACAGCCACACACACACACACAGTCATACACAGCCACACACACACACAGTCATACACAGCCACAGCCACACACACACACACACAGACAGCCACACACAGAGACACACACACACAGCCACACACACACACACACACACAGCCACACACATAAAGCCACAGCCACACACATAAAGCCACAGCCACACACACAGCCACAACAACACACACAGCCACACACAGCCACACATACACATCCACAGACACAGCCACACACAGCCACAGCCACACACACACAGCCATACACAGCCACACACGCACACACACACACACACAGCCACACACACAATGTCACAGCCACACACACAGCCACACACACACAGCCACACACACACAGCAACACACACAAAGCCACAACCACACACACAAAGCCACAGCCACACACATACACACACGCAATCACACACACACACAGCCACACACAGACACAGACACACACAGCCACACACACACACAGCCACAGCAACACACACAGCCACACACAGCCACACATACACACAGCCACACATCCACACACACAAAGCCACACACAGACACACAGCCACACACAGCCATACACAGCGACACAGACACACACACAGCCACACACCCACACACACACACACACACAGCCACACACATAAAGCCACAGCCACACACACAGCCCCATTAACACACACAGCCACACATACACACACCCACACATCCACATCCACACACACAGCCACACACAGCCACAGCCACACACACACAGCCACACACACACAGCCATACACAGCCACACACACACACACACACACACACACACACAAAAACAGCCACACACACACAGCCACACACACAAAGCCACACATCCACATCCACACACACAGCCACACACAGCCACAGCCACACACACACAGCCACACACACACAGCCATTCACAGACACACACACACACACACACATACACACACCCACACATCCACACACACAAAGCCACACACAGGCACACACAGCCACACACAGCCACAGACACACACACACACAGCCACACACACACACAGCCACACACATAAAGCCACAGCCACACACACAGCCACATTAACACACACAGCCACACACAGCCAGACATACACACATCCACACACACAGCCACACACACACAGCCACACACACACACACAGCCACACACACAAAGAGTCATACACAGCCACACACGTACACACACACACACACACACACAGCCACACACACACAGCCCCACACACACACACACAAACAGCCACACACACAGCTACAGCCACACACACAGCCACACACACAGCCACAGCCACACACACACACACACAGCCACACACACAAAGCCGCAGCCACACACACAAAGCCACAGCCACACACACACATAGCCACAGCCACACACACATACACACGCAGTCACACACACACAGCCACACACACACACAGCCACACACACAGCCACAGCGCCACAGTCACACATAAAGCCACAGACACACACACAGCCACAGCAACACACACAGCCACACACAGCCACACAGACAGCCACACATACACACACCCACACACACAAAGCCACACACACACTGCCAGAGCCACACACACAAAGCCACAGCCACACACACAAAGCCACAGCCACACACACCCACACATACAAAGCCACACACAGCCACAGCCATACACACAGCCACCCCCCACACACACACACAGACACACAGACACACACACACACACACAGCCACACACACAAAGCCACAGCCACACACACACAAAGCCACAGCCACACACACAGCCACACACACACACACAAAGCCACACACAGCTACAGCAATACACACACACACAGCCACACACACAGCCACAGCAACACACAACCACACACAAAGCCACACATACACACACGCACACATCAACATCCACACACACAAAGCCACACACAGCCACAGACACACACGCAGCCACACACACATAGCCGCACACAAAGCCACAGCCACACACACAGCCACAGCAACACACACAGCCACACACAGCCAGCCACACATACACACACCCACACATCCACATCCACACACAAAGCCACACACAGCCATACACAGCCACACACACACAGCCACACACATAAAGCCACAGCCACACACACAGCCACAGCAACACACACAGCCACACACATACACACAACCACACATCCACACACACAGCCACACACAGCCACAGCCAGACACACAGCCACACACACACACACACACACACACAGCCATACACAGCCACAGCCACACACGCACACATACACACACACACAGCCACAGCCACACACACATCCACAGCCACACACACAGCCACACACACAGCCACACACACACACACACACACAGCCACACACAAAGCCACAGCCACTCACACAAAGCTACAGCCACACACATAGCCACAGCCACACACACACACACACACACACACACATACACACAGGCAGTTACACACACAGCCACACACACAGCCACACACAGACACACACACATCCACACACACACACACACACACACACACACACACACAGCCACACACACAAAGCTATAGCCACACACACAGCCATTCACAGACACACACACACACACATACACACACCCACACATCCACACACACAAAGCCACACACAGGCACACACAGCCACACACAGCCACAGACACACACACACACACACACAGCCACACACACACACAGCCACACACATAAAGCCACAGCCACACACACAGCCACATTAACACACACAGCCACACACAGCCAGACATACACACATCCAGACACACAGCCACACACACACAGCCACACACACAGCCACACACACACACACAGTCATACACAGCCACACACGTACACACACACACACACACAGCCACACACACACACAGCCCCACACACACACACAAACAGCCACACACACAGCTACAGCCACACACACAGCCACACACACAGCCACAGCCACACACACACACACACAGCCACACACACAAAGCCGCAGCCACACACACAAAGCCACAGCCACACACACACATAGCCACAGCCACACACACATACACACGCAGTCACACACACAGCCACACACACACACAGCCACAGCGCCACAGCCACACATAAAACCACAGACACACACACAGCCACAGCAACACACACAGCCACACACAGCCACACAGACAGCCACACATACACACACCCACACACACAAAGCCACACACACACAGCCAGAGCCACACACACAAAGCCACAGCCACACACACAAAGCCACAGCCACACCCACCCACACATACAAAGCCACACACAGCCACAGCCATACACACAGCCACCCCCCACACACACACACACACAGACACACAGACACACACACACACAGCCACACACACAAAGCCACAGCCACACACACAAAGCCACAGCCACACACACAGCCACACACACACAAAGCTACACACAGCCACAGCAATACACACACACAGCCACACACACAGCCACAGCAACACACAGCCACACACAAAGCCACACATACACACACGCACACATCAACATCCACACACACAAAGCCACACACAGCCACAGACACACACGCAGCCACACACACACAGCCGCACACAAAGCCACACACACAGCCACAGCAACACACACAGCCACACACAGCCAGCCACACATACACACACCCACTCATCCACATCCACACACAAAGCCACACACAGCCATACACAGCCACACACACACAGCCACACACATAAAGCCACAGCCACACACACAGCCACAGCAACACACACAGCCACACACATACACACAACCACACATCCACACACACAGCCACACACAGCCACAGCCACACACACAGCCACACACACACACACACAGCCATACACAGCCACACACGCACACATACACACACAGCCACAGCCACACACACATCCACAGCCGCACACACAGCCACAGCCACACACACAGCCACAGCCACACACACACAGCCACACACACACACACACACACACAGCCACAGCCACTCACACAAAGCCACAGCCACACACATAGCCACAGCCACACACACACACACACACACATACACACAGGCAGTCACACACACACAGCCACACACACACACAGCCACACACACACAGCCACACACACACACAAAAAACTATAGCCACACACACAGCCACACACAGACACAAACACACACAACCACACACACACAGCCACACACAGCCACACATACACACACCCACACATCCACACACACAAAGCCACACACAGCCACACACAGCCACAGACACACACACACACACAGCCACACACACACACAGCCACACACATAAAGCCACAGCCACACACACAGCCACATTAACACACACAGCCACACATAGCCAGACATACACACACCCACACATCCACACACACACACACACAGCCATCCACAGCCACACACACACACACACAGTCATACACAGCCACACACACACACAGTCATACACAGCCACAGCCACACACACACACACAGCCACACACAGAGACACACACACACACACAGCCACACACACACACAGCCACACACATAAAGCCACAGCCACACACATAAAGCCACAGCCACACACACAGCCACAGCAACACACACAGCCACACACAGCCACACATACACATCCACAGACACAGCCACACACAGCCACACACACACAGCCATACACAGCCACACACGCACACACACACACACAGCCACACACACAATGTCACAGCCACACACACAGCCACACACACAGCCACACACACACAGCCACACACACACAGCAACACACACAAAGCCACAACCACACACACAAAGCCACAGCCACACACATACACACACGCAATCACACACACACAGCCACACACAGACACAGACACACACAGCCACACACACACACAGCCACAGCAACACACACAGCCACTCACAGCCACACATACACACACCCACACATCCACACACACAAAGCCACACACAGACACACAGCCACACACAGCCATACACAGCGACACACAGACACACACACAGCCACACACCCACCCACACACACACACACACACAGCCACACACATAAAGCCACAGCCACACACACAGCCCCATTAACACACACAGCCACACATACACACACCCCCACATCCACACACACAGCCACACACAGCCACAGCCACACACACACAGCCATACACAGCCACACACACACACACACACACAAAAACAGCCACATACAGCCACACACACACAGCCACACACAGAAAGCCACAGCCACACACACAGCCACACACACAAAGCCACAGCCACACACACACACACACACATACACACACGTAGTCACAAACGCAGCCACACACACACAGCCACAGCAACACACACAGCCACACACATACACACAACCACACATCCACACACACAGCCACACACAGCCACAGCCACACACACAGCCACACACACACAGCCATACACAGCCACAGCCACACACGCACACATACACACACACACACACAGCCACAGCCACACACAGCCACACACACATCCACAGCCACACACACAGCCACACACACACACACACACACACATACACAGCCACACACAAAGCCACAGCCACTCACACAAAGCCACAGCCACACACATAGCCACAGCCACACACACACACACATACACACAGGCAGTCACACACACACAGCCACATACACACACCCACACAGCCACACACAGACACACACACACACACAGGCACACACACACACACACACAGCCACACACACAAAGCTATAGCCACACACACAGCCACACACAGCCACACACACACACATACACACACAAACATACACAACCACACACACACAGCCACACATACACACATCCACACACACAAAGCCACACACAGGCACACACAGCCACACACAGCCACACACAGCCACAGACACACACACACACAGCCACACACACACACACACACACAGCCACACACATAAAGCCACAGCCACACACACAGCCACATTAACACACACAGCCAAACACAGCCAGACATACACACACCCACACATCCACACACACAGCCACACACAGCCATCCACAGCCACACACAGTCATACACAGCCACACACACACAGCCCCACACACACACAAACAGCCACACACACACACACAGCCACACAGACAGCCACAGCCACACACACACACACAGCCACACACACAAAGCCGCAGCCACACACACAAAGCCACAGCCACACACACACGCAGTCACACACACACAGCCACACACACACACAGCCACACACACAGCCACAGCCACACACAAAGCCACAGACACACACACAGCCACAGCAACACACACAGCCACACATACACACACCCACACACACAAAGCCACACACACACAGCCAGAGCCACACACACAAAGCCACAGCCAAGCACACAAAGCCACAGCCATACACACCCACACATACAAAGCCACACACAGCCACAGCCATACACACAGCCTCACGCACACACACAGCCACCCCCCCACACACACAGACGCACACACACACACAGCCACACACACACACAGCCACACACAGAAAGCCACAGCCACACACACAAAGCCACAGCCACACACACAGCCACACACACAGCCACACACACAAAGCCACAGCCACACACAAAGCCACAGCCACACACACACACAGCCACACATACACACACAGCCACACACACACATCCACACACACAAAGCCACACACAGCTACAGCCCCCCCACACACACAAAGCCACAGCCACACACACAAAGTCACAGCCACACACACCCACAAAGCCACACACAGCCACACACACACACAGCCACATACACAGCCACACACACACAGCCACATACACACAGACACACACACACACACACACAGCCGCACACACAAAGACACAGCCACACACACAGCCACACACACACACAGCCACAAACACACAGCCACACACACAAAGCCACAGCCACACACACAAAGCCACAGCCACACACACACATACACACACACACACACAGCCACACACAGCCACACACACAGCCACGCACAGCCACACACACACAGTCTCACACACAAAGGCACAGCCACACACACAGCCACAAAAAGCCTCACACAGCCTCACACACACATCCACACACACAAAGCCACACACAGCCACAGCCACACACACACACACAGCCACACACACAGCCACACACACAGCCACACACACAGCCACACATACACACACGCACACATCAACATCCACACACACAAAGCCACACACAGCCACAGACACACACGCAGTCACACACACACAGCCGCACACAAAGCCACAGCCACACACACAGCCACAGCAACACACACAGCCACACACAGCTAGCCACACATACACACACCCACACATCCACATCCACACACACAAAGCCACACACAGCCACAGCCATACACAGCCACACACACACAGCCACACACATAAAGCCACAGCCACACACACAGCCACAGCAACACACACAGCCACACACATACACACAACCACACATCCACACACACAGCCACACACAGCCACAGCCACACACACAGCCACACACACACACAGCCATACACAGCCACACACGCACACATACACACACACACACACACAGCCACACACATCCACAGCCACACACACAGCCACACATACACAGCCACACACACACACACAAAGCCACAGCCACACACATAGCCACAGCCACACACACACACACACACACATACACACAGGCAGTCACACACACACAGCCACACACACACACAGCCACACACACACAGCCACACACACACACAAAAAACTATAGCCACACACACAGCCACACACAGACACAAACACACACAACCACACACACACAGCCACACACAGCCACACATACACACACCCACACATCCACACACACAAAGCCACACACAGCCACACACAGCCACAGACACACACACACACACAGCCACACACACACACAGCCACACACATAAAGCCACAGCCACACACACAGCCACATTAACACACACAGCCACACATAGCCAGACATACACACACCCACACATCCACACACACACACACACAGCCATCCACAGCCACACACACACACACACAGTCATACACAGCCACACACACACACAGTCATACACAGCCACAGCCACACACACACACACAGCCACACACAGAGACACACACACACACACAGCCACACACACACACAGCCACACACATAAAGCCACAGCCACACACATAAAGCCACAGCCACACACACAGCCACAGCAACACACACAGCCACACACAGCCACACATACACATCCACAGACACAGCCACACACAGCCACACACACACAGCCATACACAGCCACACACGCACACACACACACACAGCCACACACACAATGTCACAGCCACACACACAGCCACACACACAGCCACACACACACAGCCACACACACACAGCAACACACACAAAGCCACAACCACACACACAAAGCCACAGCCACACACATACACACACGCAATCACACACACACAGCCACACACAGACACAGACACACACAGCCACACACACACACAGCCACAGCAACACACACAGCCACTCACAGCCACACATACACACACCCACACATCCACACACACAAAGCCACACACAGACACACAGCCACACACAGCCATACACAGCGACACACAGACACACACACAGCCACACACCCACCCACACACACACACACACACAGCCACACACATAAAGCCACAGCCACACACACAGCCCCATTAACACACACAGCCACACATACACACACCCCCACATCCACACACACAGCCACACACAGCCACAGCCACACACACACAGCCATACACAGCCACACACACACACACACACACAAAAACAGCCACATACAGCCACACACACACAGCCACACACAGAAAGCCACAGCCACACACACAGCCACACACACAAAGCCACAGCCACACACACACACACACACATACACACACGTAGTCACAAACGCAGCCACACACACACAGCCACAGCAACACACACAGCCACACACATACACACAACCACACATCCACACACACAGCCACACACAGCCACAGCCACACACACAGCCACACACACACAGCCATACACAGCCACAGCCACACACGCACACATACACACACACACACACAGCCACAGCCACACACAGCCACACACACATCCACAGCCACACACACAGCCACACACACACACACACACACACATACACAGCCACACACAAAGCCACAGCCACTCACACAAAGCCACAGCCACACACATAGCCACAGCCACACACACACACACATACACACAGGCAGTCACACACACACAGCCACATACACACACCCACACAGCCACACACAGACACACACACACACACAGGCACACACACACACACACACAGCCACACACACAAAGCTATAGCCACACACACAGCCACACACAGCCACACACACACACATACACACACAAACATACACAACCACACACACACAGCCACACATACACACATCCACACACACAAAGCCACACACAGGCACACACAGCCACACACAGCCACACACAGCCACAGACACACACACACACAGCCACACACACACACACACACACAGCCACACACATAAAGCCACAGCCACACACACAGCCACATTAACACACACAGCCAAACACAGCCAGACATACACACACCCACACATCCACACACACAGCCACACACAGCCATCCACAGCCACACACAGTCATACACAGCCACACACACACAGCCCCACACACACACAAACAGCCACACACACACACACAGCCACACAGACAGCCACAGCCACACACACACACACAGCCACACACACAAAGCCGCAGCCACACACACAAAGCCACAGCCACACACACACGCAGTCACACACACACAGCCACACACACACACAGCCACACACACAGCCACAGCCACACACAAAGCCACAGACACACACACAGCCACAGCAACACACACAGCCACACATACACACACCCACACACACAAAGCCACACACACACAGCCAGAGCCACACACACAAAGCCACAGCCAAGCACACAAAGCCACAGCCATACACACCCACACATACAAAGCCACACACAGCCACAGCCATACACACAGCCTCACGCACACACACAGCCACCCCCCCACACACACAGACGCACACACACACACAGCCACACACACACACAGCCACACACAGAAAGCCACAGCCACACACACAAAGCCACAGCCACACACACAGCCACACACACAGCCACACACACAAAGCCACAGCCACACACAAAGCCACAGCCACACACACACACAGCCACACATACACACACAGCCACACACACACATCCACACACACAAAGCCACACACAGCTACAGCCCCCCCACACACACAAAGCCACAGCCACACACACAAAGTCACAGCCACACACACCCACAAAGCCACACACAGCCACACACACACACAGCCACATACACAGCCACACACACACAGCCACATACACACAGACACACACACACACACACACAGCCGCACACACAAAGACACAGCCACACACACAGCCACACACACACACAGCCACAAACACACAGCCACACACACAAAGCCACAGCCACACACACAAAGCCACAGCCACACACACACATACACACACACACACACAGCCACACACAGCCACACACACAGCCACGCACAGCCACACACACACAGTCTCACACACAAAGGCACAGCCACACACACAGCCACAAAAAGCCTCACACAGCCTCACACACACATCCACACACACAAAGCCACACACAGCCACAGCCACACACACACACACAGCCACACACACAGCCACACACACAGCCACACACACAGCCACACATACACACACGCACACATCAACATCCACACACACAAAGCCACACACAGCCACAGACACACACGCAGTCACACACACACAGCCGCACACAAAGCCACAGCCACACACACAGCCACAGCAACACACACAGCCACACACAGCTAGCCACACATACACACACCCACACATCCACATCCACACACACAAAGCCACACACAGCCACAGCCATACACAGCCACACACACACAGCCACACACATAAAGCCACAGCCACACACACAGCCACAGCAACACACACAGCCACACACATACACACAACCACACATCCACACACACAGCCACACACAGCCACAGCCACACACACAGCCACACACACACACAGCCATACACAGCCACACACGCACACATACACACACACACACACACAGCCACACACATCCACAGCCACACACACAGCCACACATACACAGCCACACACACACACACACACACACACACAGCCACACACAAAGCCACAGCCACTCACACAAAGCCACAGCCACACACATAGCCACAGCCACACACACACACACACACACACACACACATACACACAGGCAGTCACACACACACACAGCCACACACACACACAGCCACACACAGACACACACACACACAGCCACACACACACACACACACACAGCCACACACACAAAGCTATAGCCACACACACAGCCACACACACACACACACACAACCACACACACACACACAGCCACACACAGCCACACATACACACACCCACACATCCACACACACAAAGCCACACACAGGCACACACAGCCACACACACACACACACAGCCACACACATAAAGCCACAGCCACACACACAGCCACATTAACAGAAACAGCCACACACAGCCAGACATACACACACCCACACATCCACACACACAGCCACACACACACAGACACACACACACAGCCATCCACAGCCACACACACACACACAGTCATACACAGCCACAGCCACACACGCACACACACACACAGCCACACACACACACAGCCCCACACACACACAAACAGCCACACACAGCCACAGCCACACACACAGCCACACACACAGCCACAGCCACACACACACAGCCACACACACAAAGCCGCAGCCACACACACAAAGCCACAGCCACACACACACACATAGCCACAGCCACACACACATACACACAGTCACACACACACAGCCACACACACACACACACAGCCACACACACACAGCCACAGCGCCACAGCCACACACAAAGCCACAGACACACACACAGCCACAGCAAAACACACAGCCACACACAGCCACACATACACACACAAAGCCACACACACACAGCCAGAGCCACACACACAAAGCCACTGCCACACACACAAAGCCACAGCCACACACACCCACACATACAAAGCCACACACAGCCACAGCCATACACACAGCCTCACGCACACACACAGCCACCCCCCCCACACACACACACAGACACACACACACAGCCACACACAAACAGCCACACACACACAACCACAGACAGCCACAGCCACACACACACAAAGCCACAGCCACACACACAGCCACACACACACAAAGCCACAGCCACAGCAACACACACAGCCACACACAGCCACACACACACAGCCACACATACGCACACCCACACATCCACACACACACAAAGCCACACACACACACACACATCCACAGCCACACATAGCCACAGCCACACACACAGCCACACACACACAAACACACACACAGCCACATACACTCACCCACACAGAAAGCCACACACACACAGACACACACAGCCACATACACACAGACACACAAACATACACAGCCGCACACACAAAGACACAGCCACACACACAGCCACACACAGCCACACACACACACAGCCACACACACAAAGCCACAGCCACACACACAAAGCCACAGCCACACACACACAGCCACACACACAGCCACACACACAGCCACACACACACATACACACACACACACAGCCACACACACAAAGGCACAGCCACACACACAGCCACACACACAGCCACACACAGCCTCACACAGCCTCACACACACATCCACACACACAAAGCCACACACAGCCACAGCCACACACACACACAGCCACACACACAGCCACAGAAACACAAAGCCACACACACAGCCACACATACACACACGCACACATCAACATCCACACACACAAAGCCACACACAGCCACAGACACACACGCAGCCACACACACACAGCCACACACAAAGCCACAGCCACACACACAGCCACAGCAACACACACAGCCACACACAGCCAGCCACACATACACACACCCACACATCCACATCCACACACACAAAGCCACACACAGCCACAGCCATACACAGCCACACACACAGCCACACACATAAAGCCACAGCCACACACACAGCCACAGCAACACACACAGCCACAGCAACACACAGCCACACACACAGCCACACATACACACACGCACACATCAACATCCACACACACAAAGCCACACGCAGCCACAGACACACACGCAGTCACACACACACAGCCGCACACAAAGCCACAGCCACACACACAGCCACAGCAGCCACACACAGCTAGCCACACATACACACACCCACACATCCACATCCACACACACAAAGCCACACACACACACAGCCATACACAGCCACACACACACAGCCACACACATAAAGCCACATCCACACACACACAGCCACAGCAACACACACAGCCACACACATACACACAACCACACATCCACACACACAGCCACACACAGCCACACACACAGCCACACACACACACACACAGCCATACACAGCCAGAGCCACACACGGACACATACACACACACACAGCCACAGCCACACACACATCCACAGCCACACACACAGCCACAGCCACACATACACAGCCACACACACACAGCCACACACAAAGCCACAGCCACTCACACAAAGCCACAGCCACACACATAGCCACAGCCACACACACACACACACACACACACACACATACACACAGGCAGTCACACACACACAGCCACACACACACACAGCCACACACAGACACACACACAGCCACACACACACACACACAGCCACACACACAAAGCTATAGCCACACACACAGCCACACACACACACACAACCACACACACACAGCCACACATACACACACCCACACATCCACACACACAAAGCCACACATAGGCACACACAGCCACACACACACACACACACACAGCCACACACATAAAGCCACAGCCACACACACAGCCACATTAACAGACACAGCCACACACTGCCAGACATACACACACCCACACATCCACACACACAGCCACACACACACACAGACACACACACACACACACACAGCCATCCACAGCCACACACACACACACACACAGTCATACACAGCCACAGCCACACACGCACACACACACACACACACAGCCACACACACACAGCCCCACACACACACACAAACAGCCACACACACAGCCACAGCCACACACACAGCCACACACACAGCCACAGCCACACACACACACACACACACACAAAGCCGCAGCCACACACACAAAGCCACAGCCACACACATAGCCACAGCCACACACACATACACACACGCAGTCACACACACACAGCCACAGCGCCACAGCCACACACAAAGCCACAGACACACACACAGCCACAGCAACACACACAGCCACACATACACACACCCACACACACAAAGCCACATACAGCCACACACACACAGCCAGAGCCACACACACAAAGCCACAGCCACACACACAAAGCCACAGCCACACCCACCCACACATACAAAGCCACACACAGCCACAGCCATACACACAGCCTCACGCACACACACAGCCACCCCCCCACACACACACACAGACACACACAAACACAGCCACACACAAACAGCCACACACACACAACCACAGACAGCCACAGCCACACATACACACACACACAAAGCCACAGCCACACACAGCCACACACACAGCCACACACACACAAAGCCACAGCCAAACACACACAGCCACAGCAACACACACAGCCACACACAGCCACAGCCACACATACGCACACCCACACATCCACACACACACAAAGCCACACACACATCCACAGCCACACATAGCCACAGCCACACACACAGCCACACTCACACAAACACACACACAGCCACATACACTCACCCACACAGAAAGCCACACACACACAGACACACACACACAGCCACATACACACAGACACACAAACACACACAGCCGCACACACAAAGACACAGCCACACACACAGCCACACACACACACAGCCACACACAGCCACACACACAAAGCCACAGCCACACACACAAAGCCACAGCCACACACACACATACACACACACACACAGCCACGCACAGCCACAGCCACACACACACAGTCTCACACACAAAGGCACAGCCACACACACAGCCACACACACAGCCACACACAGCCTCACACAGCCTCACACACACATCCACACACACAAAGCCACACACAGCCACACACACACACACACACACAGCCACACACAGCCACACACACAGCCACAGCAACACACAGCCACACACACAGCCACACATACACACACGCACACATCAACATCCACACACACAAAGCCACACACAGCCACAGACACACACGCAGCCACACACACACAGCCGCACACAAAGCCACAGCCACACACACAGCCACAGCAACACACACAGCCACACACAGCTAGCCACACATACACACACCCACACATCCACATCCACACACACAAAGCCACACACATACACAGCCACACACACACAGCCACACACATAAAGCCACAGCCACACACACAGCCACAGCAACACACACAGCCACACACATACACACAACCACACATCCACACACACAGCCACACAGAGCCACAGCCACACACAGAGCCACACACACACACAGCCATACACAGCCACAGCCACACACGCACACACACAGCCACACACACATCCACAGCCACACACACAGCCACAGCCACACACACACACACACACAGCCACACACAAAGCCACATCCACTCACACAAAGCCACAGCCACACACATAGCCACAGCCACACACACACACACATACACACAGGCAGTCACACACACACAGCCACACACACACACACAGCCACACACAGACACACACACACAGCCACACACACACACACACACACAGCCACATACACAAAGCTATAGCCACACACACAGCCACACACACACACACACAAACACACACAACCACACACACACAGCCACACACAGCCACACATACACACACCCACACAGCCACACACAGCCACACACAGCCACAGACACACACACACACAGCCACACACACACACACACACACACACACATAAAGCCACAGCCACACACACAGCCACATTAACACACACAGCCACACACAGCCAGACATACACACACCCACACATCCACACACACAGCCACACACACACAGCCACACACACAGCCATCCACAGCCACACACACACACACACAGTCATACACAGCCACAGCCACACACACACACACACAGCCACACACACACACACAGCCCCACACACAAACAGCCACACACACAGCCACACACACAGCCTATAGCCACACACCTAGCCTAATAGTCTAGCTCCACACGGTCTTAATGAGGAGTTGCTTTACACGGGGTTTTATAATACCATCTGATGAATTCCATCATCCCTTATTAAAGCCCACTTGTCTCCTCCTTTTTCTAGAAGATCATGGACGGTGTAACTTTGAAGGGGATAAGAGGAGGACACGGAACAGGAAATTTTAAAGAACTATGAAAAACTTCCCTCTATCTGACAAGAGATGCCGTTTCTGTATTCCATCTTGACTCCACTGGGATTATACTTATTACGGACTGATGAACATACTGGAAACGTGGGAACAGATGCTACACTACAAGGACATGTTGGACATTAATATGCCGCTTGGGCCGCGGGGAGGACCCGGAGCGTTATTTTTCGCTGCTCATTGTGTCTTTAGGGATTTACAAGGGACGGTATTTGTCCCATATCTAGGCGGCTGAGAGTGGGTTCCCTATGTGTCCCTACTCTGGTTTCATCTGATTCCATCTGGTCGCACTGACCACATATGTATTAGAACTGTAAGTGAGTTGTATTTTTGACAATTTTTTTTGTCGATTTTACCTAGGTCAATTACATGAGACCTGACTAATTCTCTCCGTGTTCCTGGGTGATATTTTATATTCTATACCTATGCAACTCCTGCATGGTGGTCTAACTCACATGATGTCTTAACTTAGTAACTATATCCTATGACATCTTTGGATATGCCATTATGGACATAAGTGTGAGTTACCATTGATTGGTTTTCCCTCAGATATCTGGTATAAGAGTATTTCTATTGCAGATCAATTAGATATGATTCTATGCCTGGGTAATGACACTGTAGTCAATGTAACCTATGGGTATCCATGATACATTATGTGTGGCATATGTAGACCAGGGCAGACGTATATGGCTTTATTTAACTCCTGATGATCTCTATATGCTTGGCTTATTAGATCTATTGAACATTGGGTATCTTTCTTTTATGCTCATGTAACTCCTGCATGGTAGTTTAAGACACATGCTGCCTTAACTGAGCATGCATATCCTATGGTATTTTTGGAAACGCTATTATGGGCATAAGTGTGAGGTACCATTGAGAGCTCTTGGTTAACATAAGAATATTTCTTTTGCAGATCAATTGGATATGATCTCATGTTTAGGTAGCGAAATCTATGGGCACCCACGATACATTATGCTTGGCATATATAGACCGGGGCAGGCATATATGTCTATGTCTAACTCCTTGTTACCTCTGTATGCTGGTCCTATGAGTTCCATCCAATATTTGGTATCTTTTCCCTGTAAGAACTATAATATCGAGGTTGCATGCTGTAGCGTCATCATTGAATATGTAATGAGCCCTCTATGTCGGGTCCATTGCATTTATTTGTCATTTACACCAGATGCTTTGTGTTCTTCAAAAATCGTATAGCATTAATATGGGGCATTATGCAGCCTTGCCTTATATGCTCCTTACTTCTTTTATGCCTATGGATGATATTGTCTGTCATCTGATGATTTGCTCTCTGTGGGGGACAATATAATCTTGTATGTTGGCATCATCTAGTTCCAATCTATGGGCTATGGATGATTACATCTTTGCCTATTTACCTGTGGACATGCTATTTGATCTTCTAATATGCGCTGCCGCTGTCATACATGATTGTAATCTCCTCAATAGATGAACCTTTATGTCTAAGCTACCGTGTGTTCCTCTGATCAATTTCCCTTTCAAATAACAGTGAATCTGCTGGCGCCTGAAATGTTCCGTCTACAAAGGGGTTAATACGCCATCTTTCTTTTTCCCCTTTAACTGTATAGCGCATGCGCATAGCAGAGACTGGGTCATTGAGGGCACTATGATGCGCGCGTAATTTTAATTACAACAATAACCTTGGTTGTGTATTTTGCGATAAGTTAATAAGGAGAAGCGCCGCTCCTAGAATATATTCTGTGCGTATGGAAGCGATATTTGATTTGCGCATGCGCAGTAAAGGACAGGGGAGGACGCTCTCCATGTCATGTGATCAAGCAAGATGGCGGCCGCCATCGGAGCTTCACCTCCAGCATACGAAATCGTGCAGCTGCGGGTAAGCACTAATTATACTTCTTTATAAAGGACACACATGGCCATATTATATCGCCTTCTTTCCCCTGAGGAAGCCACTGGGTACGTGGCGATACGCGTGGGGTGTCTACGCCAGGAACCCCCTTTTTTCGGTCACTCCTTATTCCACCCCACTAGCATGGTCGCTACATATTTTATGGGTTGATGGATGTAGGTCCGGCTTTGCACTCGCCTGTAGCCTGTTTGCAGTCTGGTTGTGGTATTCTATTGTTCTATACCTCTCAGGTGGCGTATAGCATTCTGGACCCTGGTTATTTGTGACAGCATAACATGGGTATATGTAATAATTAGATAGAAACATTACTGTCTTTATAAAACATCTTGCATTTAAATGGGCGCATATTTGTGAGCAGATTTTGGGTTTATAGTATTATCATATATTGACAGGGATATACTCTGCTGTTAGAGCAAATTATTGTTCCATATTATTCGGTACCCGCAGTGCAGGTGTCCCATACGTGTGTAATACAAGTGTTTCTATTTCACAACCCAATTTGTGCCATCATTTACAAGCTTTTTTACCTATGCAGATTACGCAAAAGCTTATTCTATGCTGGTAATCACGTACTATTGGAGATCTGTCATACTTGTGCAAATTCCAGGTGGTTTTGTATATTATTATTGTACTACATGTGGTTACATGTGCCTTAGATCACATTCATTTTGTTAAACCAGATACGGGCCGTATATACTAATAATTGGAGTGTCCATAATTGTATCATTGTGTACATGATTATGCAATCTGTTCCTGGCGGACATGTTATGCCTATGGCTTTTTAAATGTTTTTAATTTGTGTCACTGTGTGTCTTAAGTAATTTTCAGTGTGGAGACATGTGTCTCGTGCACGGGTTTGTTTGTCAATTTAATAAAATTTAATATTTATTGATTTACATTGTGGTGATCCCATTTTCGGTATACTCTTTTCTCCTTTCTCCCATGTAATTTTGTATACCAGGAGATCCCACTGGGTAGTGCCCTTCCTCCTCTTTCTTGTAGCCACACACACAGCCACACACACAGCCACACACACACACACAGCCACACACACAAAGCCGCAGCCACACACACAAATCCACAGCCACACACACACACATAGCCACGGCCACACACACATACACACACGCAGTCACACACACACAGCCACACACACACACAGCCACACACACACACAGCCACAGCCACACACAAAGCCACAGACACACACAGCCACAGCAACACACACAGCCACACACAGCCACACATACACACACCCACACACACAAAGACACACACAGCCACACACACACAGTCAGAGCCACACACACAAAGCCACAGCCACACACACAAAGCCACAGCCACACACACCCACACATACAAAGCCACACACAGCCACAGCCATACACACAGCCTCACACACACACAGCCACCCCCCCACACACACAGACACACACACACACACACACAGCCACACACAAGCAGCCACACACACACAACCACAGGCAGCCACAGCCACACATACACACACACACAAAGCCACAGCCACACACACAGCCACACACACAGCCACACACACAGCCACACACACACAGCCACACATACACACACCAACACATCCACACACACAAAGCCACACACAGCCACACACACACACACAGCCACACAAAGCCACACACAGCCACTTACACACAGTCAGAGCCACACACACAAAGCCACAGCCACACACACAAAGCCACAGCCACACACACCCACACATACAAAGCCACACACAGCCACAGCCATACACACAGCCTCACACACACACACAGCCACCCCCCCACACACACAGACACACACACACACACAGCCACACACAAGCAGCCACACACACACAACCACAGGCAGCCACAGCCACACATACACACACACACAAAGCCACAGCCACACACACAGCCACACACGCAGTCACACACACACACAGCCACACACACACACAGCCACACACACACAGCCACAGCGCCACAGCCACACACAAAGCCACAGACACACACAGCCACAGCAACACACACAGCCACACACAGCCACACCTACACACACTCACACACACAAAGTCACACACAGCCACACACACACAGTCAGAGCCACACACACAAAGCCACAGCCACACACACAAAGCCACAGCCACACACACCCACACATACAAAGCCACAAACAGCCACAGCCATACACACAGCCTCACACACACACACAGCCACCCCCCCACACACACAGACACACACACACACACACACAGCCACACACAAGCAGCCACACACACACAACCACAGGCAGCCACAGCCACACATACACACACACACAAAGCCACAGCCACACACACACAGCCACAGCAACACACACAGCCACACACAGCCACACACACACAGCCACACATACGCACACCCACACATCCACACACACAAAGCCACACACACACAGACACACATACACAACCACACATAGCCACAGCCACACACACAGCCACACACACACAAACACACACACAGCCACACACACAGCCGCACACACAGCCACACACACAAAGCCACAGCCACACACACACAGCCACACACACACACACACACTCACAGACACACACACACACACTCACAGACACACACACACACACAGACACACACACAGCCACACACACAAACACACACAACCACATACACACAGCCACACATCCTCACCACACACACAGCCTTACAATGCCACAGCCACACACACAGCCACATACACACACACACAGCCACACAAACAAAGCCACAGCCACACACACAGCCACAACCACACACACAGCCACACACACACACACACAGCCACACACACAAAGCCACACACACACGGCCACAGCAACACACACAGCCACACACAGCCACACATACACACACCCACACATCCACACACACAAAGCCACACACAGTCACACACACAGCCGCACACACAAAGCCACAGCCACACACACAGCCACAGCCACACACACACACACACACACAGTCACACACACACACAGCCAAACACACACAAAGCCACAGCCACACACACAGCCACACAAAGCCACAGCCACACACACACAGACACACATACACACACACACACACACACATAGTCACACACACAAACCCACAGCCACACACACAGCCACACACAGCCAAAGCAACACACAGCCGCACACACACAGCCACACATACACGCACGCATCCACATCCACACACACAAAGCCACACACAGCCATACACACACACACACGCAGCCACACACACACAGCCACACACAAAGCCACAGCAACACACAGCCAGCCACACATCCACACCCACAAAGCCACACACATCCACAGCCATACAAAGCCACACACAGATACACACACACAGCCACACACACACACACACACACAACCACACACATAAAGCTACAGCCACACACACAGCCACAGCAACACACACAGCCACACATACACACACACACACACATCCACATCCACACACACAGCCACACACACACAGGCATATACAGCCACACCCACAGCCACACACACACAAACACACATACACAGCCGGACACACAAAGCCACAGCCACACACACAGCCACACCCACAGCCACACACACACACAGCCACACACACACGCACACAGCCACACACACAAAGCCACAGCCACACACACACAAAGCCACAGCCACACACATACACACACACACACACAGCCACACACACACACACAGCCACAGCAACACACACACACACACACACACACAGCCACACACAGCCACACACACACACACACACAAAGCCACAGCCACACACAGCCACACACACACACATCCACACACACAAAGCCACACACAGCCACACACACACACACACACACGCAGCCACACACACGTCCACAGCAAAACACAGCCACACACGCACAGCTACAGCCACACATACACACACCCACACATCCACATCCACACACACAAAGCCACACACAGCCAAAGCCATACACAGCCACACAGAGACACACACAGACGCACACACAGCCATACACATAATGCCACAGCCACACACACAGCCACAGCAACACACACAGCCACACATACACATCAACACACACAGCCATACACAGCCACAGCCACACACACACACACACACACAGCTATACACAGCCACACACGCACACACACACACAGCCACACACACACACATACACAGCCACACACACACACACACACAGCCACACACACAAAGCCACAGCCACACACACAGCCACACACACACACAAAGCCACAGCCACACACGCACATAGCCATAGCCACACACACACACATACACACACGCAGTTACACACACACAGACACACACACACACAGCCACAAACACAAAGCTACAGCCACACACACACAGCAACACACACAAAGCCACAACCACACATACACACACCCACACATCCACACACACAAAGCCACACACAGACACACACAGCCACACAGCCACAGCCATACACAACCACACACAGAAACAGACACACAAACAGCCACACACACACACACACAGCCACACACATAAAGCCACAGCCACACACACAGCCACATTAACACACACAGCCACACATACACACACCCACACATCCACATCCACACACACAGCCACAGCCACTCACACACAGCCACACACACACAGCCATACACAGCCACACACACACACACACACAAAAACAGCCACAAACACACACAGCCACACACACAAAGCCACAGCCACACACACACAGCCACACACACAAAGCCACAGCCACACACACAAAGCCACAGCCACACACACACACACACATACACACACATAGTCACACACGCAGCCACACACACACAGCCACGGCAACACACACAGCCACACACATACACACAACCACACATCCACACACACAGCCACACACAGCCACACACACAGCCACACACACACAGCCACACACATAAAGCCACAGCCACACACACAGCCACATTAACACACACAGCCACACATACACACACCCACACATCCACATCCACACACACAGCCACGCACACAGCCACAGCGTCACAGCCGCACACACAAAGCCACAGACACACAGCAACAGCAAAACACACCACCACACACAGCCACACACACACAGCCACACATAGACACACCCACACATCCACACACACAAAGCCACACACAGCCACACACACACACACACACAGCCACAGCCACACACAGCCACACACAGCCAGAGCCACACACACAAAGCCACAGCCACACACACACAAAGCCACAGCCACACACACCCACACACACACACAGCCACACACACAGCCACACATACAGCCTCACACACAGCCACAGCCACACACACAGCCACAGCAACACACAGCCACTCACACACACACAGACACAGCCCCACACAATGTCACAACCACACACACAGCCACAGCGCCACAGCCACACACACAGCCACACACACACACACACAGCCTCAGCAACACACACAGCAACACACAGCCACACACACAGCCACGCATACACACACTCACACATCCACACACACACAAAGCCACACACAGCCACACACACACACACACACACACACACACACAACCACAGGCAGCCACAGCCACACATACACACACCCACACACACAAAGCCATAGCCACACACACAGCCACAGCCACACACACAAAGCCACGGCCACACACAGCCACAGCAACACACACAACCATACGCAGACACACATACACACACCCACACATCCACACACACAGCCACACACACACACACACACACAGCCACACACACAGAAAGCCACAGCCACACACACAGCCACACACACACTCACACACAGCCACACACACAAAGCCACAGCCACACACACAAAGCCACAGCCACACACACACACATACACAGCCACACACAGCCACACACACAGCCACACACACAGAGCCACAGCCACACACACAGCCACATACACAGCCACAGACACACACACACAGCCACGCACACAAAGCCACACCACACATAAAGCCACAGCCACACACACACAGCCACACACAGAGACACAGGCAGCCACAGCCACACACACACAGCCACACATACACACACCCACACACACACAGCCCCACACACGCACACACTCAGCCACACACACACAGCCACAGACACACACACATACACAGCCACACACAGCCACACACACAGAGCCCCAGCCACACACAGCCACATACACAGCCACACACACACAGCCACGCACACAAAGCCACAGCCACACACAAAGCCACAGCCACACACACACAGCCACAGCCACACACAGAGACACACGCAGCCACAGCCACACACACACAGCCACACAAACACACACAGCCCCACACACGCACACACACAGCCACACACACACAGCCACACACACACACAGCCACTGCCACACACAGCCACACACACAGCCACACATACACACACGCACACATCCACACACACACACAAAGCCACAAACAGCGACACACACACACACCCACAGCCACACACAGCCACACACACAAATCCACAGCCACACACACATCCACACACACAGCCCCACACACACACACACTGCGCCACACACACACACACACAGCCACACACACATCCACATACACATACAGCTACACACAGAGCCACAGCCACACACACACAGCCACACACACACAGCCACACACACAAAGCCACAGCCACACACACACACACACACACACAGAGCCACAGGCAACCACAGCCACACACACAGCCACACATACACACACCCACACACACACCTACAGCCACATACAGCCACAGCCACACACACAGACACACACACACACAAAGCCACACACAGCCACACACAAAAAGCCACAGCCACACACACAGCCACAGCCACACACACACAAAGCCACAGCCCCACACAGAGCCAAACACACACACACACAGCCACACACACACACACCCACAAGCACAGCCACGCATACACACACTTACACATCCACACACACAAAGCCACACACAGCCACACACACACACAGACACACACACACAACCACAGGCAGCCACAGCCACACATACACACACCCACACACACAAAGCCACAGCCACACACACAGCCACAGCTACACACACAAAGCCACAGCCACACACAGCCACAGCAACGCACACAACCACACGCAGACACACATACACACATCCACACACACAAAGCCACACACAGACACACACACACACACACAGCCACACACACAGAAAGCCACAGCCACACACACAGCCACACACACAGCCACACACACTCACACACAGCCACACACACAAAGCCACAGCCACACACAAAGCCACAGCCACACACACATACACAGCCACACACACAGCCACACACACAGAGCCACAGCCACACACACAGCCACATACACAGCCACACAGACACACAGCAACGCACACAAAGCCACAGCCACACACAAAGCCACAGCCACACACACACACACACACACACAGCCACACACAGAGACACAGGCAGCCACAGCCACACACTCAGCCACACATACACACACACACACACAGCCCCACACACGCACACATTCAGCCACACACACACAGCCACACACACAGCCACACACACACACAGCCACACATACACACACCCACACACACAAAGCCACACACACAGAAAGCCACAGCCACACACACAGCCACACACACAGCCACAGCCACAAACACACTCACACACAGCCACACACACAAAGCCACAGCCACACACACAAAGCCACAGCCACACACACACATACACAGAGCCACAGCCACACACACAGCCACATACACAGCCACACACACACACACACACACAGCCACGCACACAAAGCCACAGCCACACACACACACACAGCCACAGCCACACACAGAGACACACGCAGCCACACACACACACAGCCACACAAACACACACCGCCCCACACACGCACACACACAGCCACACACACAGCCACAGGCAGCCACAGCCACACATACACACACCCACACACACAAAGCCACAGCCAAACACACAGCCACATACACAGCCACAGCCACACACAGCCACACACACAGCCACACATACACACACGCACACATCCACATCCACACACACACAAAGCCACAAACAGCCACACACCCACAGCCACACACACACTCACACAGTCACATACACAAATCCACAGCCACACACACATCCACACACACATCCCCACACACACACACACACACAGCGCCACACACACACACACACACACACATAGCCACACACACAGCCATACACACATCCACACACACACAGCTACACACAGAGCCACAGCCACACACACACACACAGCCACACACACACAGCCACACACGCAAAGCCACAGCCACACACACACAGCCACGCACACACAGCCACACACAAAGCCACAGCAGCCACACACACACAGCCACAGCCACACACAGAGACACACGCAGCCACAGCCACACACACACAGCCACACAAACACACACAGCCCCACACACGCACACACACAGCCACACACACACAGCCACACACACACACAGCCACACACAGCCACACACACAGCCACACATACACACACGCACACATCCACACACACACAAAGCCACAAACAGCGACACACACACACACCCACAGCCACACACAGCCACACACACAAATCCACAGCCACACACACATCCACACACACAGCCCCACACACACACACACACAGCGCCACACACACACACACACATCCACATACACACACAGCTACACACAGAGCCACAGCCACACACACACACACAGCCACACACACACAGCCACACACACAAAGCCACAGCCACACACACACACACACACACAGAGCCACAGGCAACCACAGCCACACATACACACACCCACACACACACCTACAGCCACATACAGCCACAGCCACATACACAGACACACACACACACAAAGCCACACACAGCCACACACAAAAAGCCACAGCCACACACACAGCCACAGCCACACACAGCCACACACACAAAGCCACAGCCCCACACAGAGCCAAAAACACACACACACACACAGCCACACACACACACAGCCACACACACAGCCACACATACACACACCCACACATCCACACACACAAAGCCACACATAGGCACACACAGCCACACACAGCCACACACACACACACACAGCCACACACATAAAGCCACAGCCACACACACAGCCACATTAACAGACACAGCCACACACTGCCAGACATACACACACCCACACATCCACACACACAGCCACATACACACACAGACACACACACACACACACAGCCATCCACAGCCACACACACACACACACACAGTCATACACAGCCACAGCCACACACGCACACACACACACACAGCCACACACACACAGCCCCACACACACACACAAACAGCCACACACACAGCCACAGCCCCACACACAGCCACACACACAGCCACAGCCACAGCCACACACACACACACACACAAAGCCGCAGCCACACACACAAAGCCACAGCCACACACATAGCCACAGCCACACACACATACACACACGCAGTCACACACACACAGCCACAGCGCCACAGCCACACACAAAGCCACAGACACACACACAGCCACAGCAACACACACAGCCACACATACACACACCCACACACACAAAGCCACACACAGCCACACACACACAGCCAGAGCCACACACACAAAGCCACAGCCACACACACAAAGCCACAGCCACACACACCCACACATACAAAGCCACACACAGCCACAGCCATACACACAGCCTCACGCACACACACAGCCACCCCCCCCACACACACACACAGACACACACAAACACAGCCACACACAAACAGCCACACACACACAACCACAGACAGCCACAGCCACACATACACACACACACAAAGCCACAGCCACACACAGCCACACACACAGCCACACACACACAAAGCCACAGCCAAACACACACAGCCACAGCAACACACACAGCCACACACAGCCACACACACACAGCCACACATATGCACACCCACACATCCACACACACACAAAGCCACACACACACACACATCCACAGCCACACATAGCCACAGCCACACACACAGCCACCCCCCACACACACACACAGACACACACACACACACACAGCCACACACACAAAGCCACAGCCACACACACAAAGCCACAGCCACACACACAGCCACACACACACACAAAGCCACACACAGCCACAGCAATACACACACACACACACACACACACAGCCACACACACAGCCACAGCAACACACAGCCACACACACAGCCACACATACACACACGCACACATCAACATCCACACACACAAAGCCACACACAGCCACAGACACACACGCAGTCACACACACACAGCCGCACACAAAGCCACAGCCACACACACAGCCACAGCAACACACACAGCCACACACAGCTAGCCACACATACACACACCCACACATCCACATCCACACTCACAAAGCCACACACAGCCACAGCCATACACAGCCACACACACACAGCCACACACATAAAGCCACAGCCACACACACAGCCACAGCAACACACACAGCCACACACATACACACAACCACACATCCACACACACAGCCACACACAGCCACAGCCACACACACAGCCACACACACACACAGCCATACACAGCCAGAGCCACACACGGACACATACACACACACACAGCCACAGCCACACACACATCCACATCCACACACACAGCCACAGCCACACATACACAGCCACACACACACACACACAGCCACACACAAAGCCACAGCCACTCACACAAAGCCACAGCCACACACATAGCCACAGCCACACACACACACACACACACACATACACACAGGCAGTCACACACACACAGCCACACACACACACAGCCACACACAGACACACACACAGCCACACACACACACACACACACACACAGCCACACACACAAAGCTATAGCCACACACACAGCCACACACACACACACACACACACAACCACACACACACAGCCACACACAGCCACACATACACACACCCACACATCCACACACACAAAGCCACACATAGGCACACACAGCCACACACAGCCACACACACACACAGCCACACACATAAAGCCACAGCCACACACACAGCCACATTAACAGACACAGCCACACACTGCCAGACATACACACACCCACACATCCACACACACAGCCACACACACACACAGACACACACACACACAGCCATCCACAGCCACACACACACACACACACAGTCATACACAGCCACAGCCACACACGCACACACACACACACACACAGCCACACACACACACAGCCCCACACACACACACACAAACAGCCACACACACAGCCACAGCCACACACACAGCCACACACACAGCCACAGCCACACACACACACACACAGCCACACACACAAAGCCGCAGCCACACACACAAAGCCACAGCCACACACATAGCCACAGCCACACACACATACACACACGCAGTCACACACACACAGCCACAGCGCCACAGCCACACACAAAGCCACAGACACACACACAGCCACAGCAACACACACAGCCACACACAGCCACACATACACACACCCACACACACAAAGCCACATACAGCCACACACACACAGCCAGAGCCACACACACAAAGCCACAGCCACACACACAAAGCCACAGCCACACCCACCCACACATACAAAGCCACACACAGCCACAGCCATACACACAGCCTCACGCACACACACAGCCACCCCCCCACACACACACACAGACACACACAAACACAGCCACACACAAACAGCCACACACACACAACCACAGACAGCCACAGCCACACATACACACACACACAAAGCCACAGCCACACACAGCCACACACACAGCCACACACACACAAAGCCACAGCCAAACACACACAGCCACAGCAACACACACAGCCACACACAGCCACACACACAGCCACACATACGCACACCCACACATCCACACACACACAAAGCCACACACACATCCACAGCCACACATAGCCACAGCCACACACACAGCCACACTCACACAAACACACACACAGCCACATACACTCACCCACACAGAAAGCCACACACACACAGACACACACACACAGCCACATACACACAGACACACAAACACACACAGCCGCACACACAAAGACACAGCCACACACACAGCCACACACACACACAGCCACACACACAGCCACACACACAAAGCCACAGCCACACACACAAAGCCACAGCCACACACACACATACACACACACACACACAGCCACACACAGCCACGCACAGCCACAGCCACACACACACACACACACACAGTCTTACACACAAAGGCACAGCCACACACACAGCCACACACACAGCCACACACAGCCTCACACAGCCTCACACACACATCCACACACACAAAGCCACACACAGCCACACACACACACACACACAGCCACACACAGCCACACACACAGCCACAGCAACACACAGCCACACACACAGCCACACATACACACACGCACACATCAACATCCACACACACAAAGCCACACACAGCCACAGACACACACGCAGCCACACACACACAGCCGCACACAAAGCCACAGCCACACACACAGCCACAGCAACACACACAGCCACACACAGCTAGCCACACATACACACACCCACACATCCACATCCACACACACAAAGCCACACACATACACAGCCACACACACACAGCCACACACATAAAGCCACAGCCACACACACAGCCACAGCAACACACACAGCCACACACATACACACATCCACACATCCACACACACAGCCACACAGAGCCACAGCCACACACACAGCCACACACACACACAGCCATACACAGCCACAGCCACACACGCACACACACATACACACACACACACACAGCCACACACACATCCACAGCCACACACACAGCCACAGCCACACAGACACACACACACACACAGCCACACACAAAGCCACAGCCACTCACACAAAGCCACAGCCACACACATAGCCACAGCCACACACACACACATACACACAGGCAGTCACACACACACAGCCACAAACACACACACAGCCACACACAGACACACACACACAGCCACACACACAAAGCCACACACACACGGCCACAGCAACACACACAGCCACACACAGCCACACATACACACACCCACACATCCACACACACAAAGCCACAAACAGTCACACACACAGCCGCACACACAAAGCCACAGCCACACACACAGCCACAGCCACACACACACACACACACACACAGTCACACACACACACAGCCAAACACACACAAAGCCACAGCCACACACACAGCCACACAAAGCCACAGCCACACACACACAGACACACATACACACACACACACACACACACATAGTCACACACACAAACCCACAGCCACACACACAGCCACACACAGCCAAAGCAACACACAGCCGCACACACACAGCCACACATACACGCACGCATCCACATCCACACACACAAAGCCACACACAGCCATACACACACACACGCAGCCACACACACACAGCCACACACAAAGCCACAGCAACACACAGCCAGCCACACATACACACACCCACACATCCACACCCACAAAGCCACACACATCCACAGCCATACAAAGCCACACACAGATACACACACAGCCACACACACACACACACACACACACAACCACACACATAAAGCTACAGCCACACACACAGCCACAGCAACACACACAGCCACACATACACACACACACACACATCCACATCCACACACACAGCCACACACACACACACAGGCATATACAGCCACACCCACAGCCACACACACACAAACACACATACACAGCCGGACACACAAAGCCACACACACACACACAGCCACACCCACAGCCACACACACACACACACAGCCACACACACACGCACACAGCCACACACACAAAGCCACAGCCACACACACACAAAGCCACAGCCACACACATACACACACACACACACAGCCACACACACACACACAGCCACAGCAACACACACACACACACACACACACAGCCACACACAGCCACACACACACACACACACACAAAGCCACAGCCACACACAGCCACACACACACACATCCACACACACAAAGCCACACACAGCCACACACACACACACACGCAGCCACACACACATCCACAGCAAAACACAGCCACACACGCACAGCTACAGCCACACATACACACACCCACACATCCACATCCACACACACAAAGCCACACACAGCCAAAGCCATACACAGCCACACAGAGACACACACAGACGCACACACAGCCATACACATAATGCCACAGCCACACACACAGCCACAGCAACACACACAGCCACACATACACATCAACACACACAGCCATAGCCACACACACACACAAACACACACAGCTATACACAGACGCACACACACACACAGCCACACACACACACATACACAGCCACACACACACACACACACACACAGCCACACACACAAAGCCACAGCCACACACACAGCCACACACACACACAAAGCCACAGCCACACACGCACATAGCCATAGCCACACACACACACATACACACACGCAGTTACACACACACAGACACACACACACACAGCCACAAACACAAAGCTACAGCCACACACACAAAGCAACACACACAAAGCCACAACCACACATACACACACCCACACATCCACACACACAAAGCCACACACAGACACACACAGCCACACAGCCACAGCCATACACAACCACACACAGAAACAGACACACAAACAGCCACACACACACACACACAGCCACACACATAAAGCCACAGCCACACACACAGCCACATTAACACACACAGCCACACATACACACACCCACACATCCACATCCACACACACAGCCACAGCCACTCACACACAGCCACACACACACAGCCATACACAGCCACACACACACACACACACACACAAAAACAGCCACAAACACACACAGCCACACACACAAAGCCACAGCCACACACACACAGCCACACACACAAAGCCACAGCCACACACACAAAGCCACAGCCACACACACACACACATACACACACATAGTCACACACGCAGCCACACACACACAGCCACGGCAACACACACAGCCACACACATACACACAACCACACATCCACACACACAGCCACACACAGCCACACACACAGCCACACACACACAGCCACACACATAAAGCCACAGCCACACACACAGCCACATTAACACACACAGCCACACATACACACACCCACACATCCACATCCACACACACAGCCACGCACACAGCCACAGCGTCACAGCCGCACACACAAAGCCACAGACACACAGCAACAGCAAAACACACCACCACACACAGCCACACACACACAGCCACACATAGACACACCCACACATCCACACACACAAAGCCACACACAGCCACACACACACACACAGCCACAGCCACACACAGCCACACACAGCCAGAGCCACACACACAAAGCCACAGCCACACACACACAAAGCCACAGCCACACACACCCACACACACACACAGCCACACACACAGCCACACATACAGCCTCACACACAGCCACAGCCACACACACAGCCACAGCAACACACAGCCACTCACACACACACAGACACAGCCCCACACAATGTCACAACCACACACACAGCCACAGCGCCACAGCCACACACACAGCCACACACACACACACACAGCCTCAGCAACACACACAGCAACACACAGCCACACACACAGCCACGCATACACACACTCACACATCCACACACACAAAGCCACACACAGCCACACACACACACACACAGACACACACACACAACCACAGGCAGCCACAGCCACACATACACACACCCACACACACAAAGCCATAGCCACACACACAGCCACAGCCACACACACAAAGCCACGGCCACACACAGCCACAGCAACACACACAACCATACGCAGACACACATACACACACCCACACATCCACACACACAGCCACACACACACACACACACACACACAGCCACACACACAGAAAGCCACAGCCACACACACAGCCACACACACACTCACACACAGCCACACACACAAAGCCACAGCCACACACACAAAGCCACAGCCACACACACACACATACACAGCCACACACAGCCACACACACAGCCACACACACAGAGCCACAGCCACACACACAGCCACATACACAGCCACAGACACACACACACAGCCACGCACACAAAGCCACACCACACATAAAGCCACAGCCACACACACACAGCCACACACAGAGACACAGGCAGCCACAGCCACACACACACAGCCACACATACACACACCCACACACACAAAGCCCCACACACGCACACACTCAGCCACACACACACAGCCACAGACACACACACATACACAGCCACACACAGCCACACACAGCCACATACACAGCCACACACACACAGCCACGCACACAAAGCCACAGCCACACACAAAGCCACAGCCACACACACACAGCCACAGCCACACACAGAGACACACGCAGCCACAGCCACACACACACAGCCACACAAACACACACAGCCCCACACACGCACACACACAGCCACACACACACAGCCACACACACACACAGCCACTGCCACACACAGCCACACACACAGCCACACATACACACACGCACACATCCACACACACACAAAGCCACAAACAGCGACACACACACACACCCACAGCCACACACAGCCACACACACAAATCCACAGCCACACACACATCCACACACACAGCCCCACACACACACACACACACACAGCGCCACACACACACACACACACACACACACAGCCACACACACATCCACATACACACACAGCTACACACAGAGCCACAGCCACACACACACAGCCACACACACACAGCCACACACACACAGCCACAGCCACACACACACACACACACACACAGAGCCACAGGCAACCACAGCCACACACACAGCCACACATACACACACCCACACACACACCTACAGCCACATACAGCCACAGCCACACACACAGACACACACACACACACACACAAAGCCACACACAGCCACACACAAAAAGCCACAGCCACACACACAGCCACAGCCACACACACACAAAGCCACAGCCCCACACAGAGCCAAACACACACACACACAGCCACACACACACACACCCACAAGCACAGCCACGCATACACACACTTACACATCCACACACACAAAGCCACACACAGCCACACACAGACACACACACACAACCACAGGCAGCCACAGCCACACATACACACACCCACACACACAAAGCCACAGCCACACACACAGCCACAGCTACACACACAAAGCCACAGCCACACACAGCCACAGCAACGCACACAACCACACGCAGACACACATACACACATCCACACACACAAAGCCACACACAGACACACACACACACAGCCACACACACAGAAAGCCACAGCCACACACACAGCCACACACACAGCCACACACACTCACACACAGCCACACACACAAAGCCACAGCCACACACAAAGCCACAGCCACACACACATACACAGCCACACACACAGCCACACACACAGAGCCACAGCCACACACACAGCCACATACACAGACACACAGACACACAGCCACGCACACAAAGCCACAGCCACACACAAAGCCACAGCCACACACACACACACACACACACAGCCACACACAGAGACACAGGCAGCCACAGCCACACACTCAGCCACACATACACACACACACACACACAGCCCCACACACGCACACATTCAGCCACACACACACAGCCACACACACAGCCACACACACAGCCACAGGCAGCCACAGCCACACATACACACACCCACACACACAAAGCCACACACACAGAAAGCCACAGCCACACACACAGCCACACACACAGCCACAGCCACAAACACACTCACACACAGCCACACACACAAAGCCACAGCCACACACACAAAGCCACAGCCACACACACACATACACAGAGCCACAGCCACACACACAGCCACATACACAGCCACACACACACACACACACAGCCACGCACACAAAGCCACAGCCACACACACACACACAGCCACAGCCACACACAGAGACACACGCAGCCACACACACACAGCCACACAAACACACACCGCCCCACACACGCACACACACAGCCACACACACAGCCACAGGCAGCCACAGCCACACATACACACACCCACACACACAAAGCCACAGCCAAACACACAGCCACATACACAGCCACAGCCACACACAGCCACACACACAGCCACACATACACACACGCACACATCCACACACACACAAAGCCACAAACAGCCACACACCCACAGCCACACACACACTCACACAGTCACATACACAAATCCACAGCCACACACACATCCACACACACATCCCCACACACACACACACAGCGCCACACACACACACACACACATAGCCACACACACAGCCATACACACATCCACACACACACAGCTACACACAGAGCCACAGCCACACACACACACACAGCCACACACACACAGCCACACACGCAAAGCCACAGCCACACACACACAGCCACGCACACACAGCCACACACAAAGCCACAGCCACACACACACAGCCACAGCCACACACAGAGACACACGCAGCCACAGCCACACACACATAGCCACACAAACACACACAGCCCCACACACGCACACACACAGCCACACACACACAGCCACACACACACACAGCCACAGCCACACACAGCCACACACACAGCCACACATACACACACGCACACATCCACACACACACAAAGCCACAAACAGCGACACACACACACACCCACAGCCACAAACAGCCACACACACAAATCCACAGCCACACACACATCCACACACACAGCCCCACACACACACACACACACAGCGCCACACACACACACACATCCACATACTTACACAGCTACACACAGAGCCACAGCCACACACACACACACAGCCACACACACACAGCCACACACACAAAGCCACAGCCACACACACACACACACACACACACACAGAGCCACAGGCAACCACAGCCACACACACAGCCACACATACACACACCCACACACACACCTACAGCCACATACAGCCACAGCCACATACACAGACACACACACACACAAAGCCACACACAGCCACACACAAAAAGCCACAGCCACACACACAGCCACAGCCACACACAGCCACACACACAAAGCCACAGCCCCACACAGAGCCAAAAACACACACACACATCCACACACACACACAGCCACACACACAGCCACACATACACACACCCACACATCCACACACACAAAGCCACACATAGGCACACATAGCCACACACAGCCACACACACACACACACAGCCACACACATAAAGCCACAGCCACACACACAGCCACATTAACAGACACAGCCACACACTGCCAGACATACACACACCCACACATCCACACACACAGCCACACACACACACAGACACACACACACACAGCCATCCACAGCCACACACACACACACACACAGTCATACACAGCCACAGCCACACACGCACACACACACACACACACAGCCACACACACACAGCCCCACACACACACACAAACAGCCACACACACAGCCACAGCCACACACACAGCCACACACACAGCCACAGCCACACACACACACACACACACAAAGCCGCAGCCACACACACAAAGCCACAGCCACACACATAGCCACAGCCACACACACATACACACACGCAGTCACACACGCACAGCCACAGCGCCACAGCCACACACAAAGCCACAGACACACACACAGCCACAGCAACACACACAGCCACACATACACACACCCACACACACAAAGCCACACACAGCCACACACACAGCCAGAGCCACACACACAAAGCCACAGCCACACACACAAAGCCACAGCCACACACACCCACACATACAAAGCCACACACAGCCACAGCCATACACACAGCCTCACGCACACACACAGCCACCCCCCCCACACACACACACAGACACACACAAACACAGCCACACACAAACAGCCACACACACACAACCACAGACAGCCACAGCCACACATACACACACACACAAAGCCACAGCCACACACAGCCACACACACAGCCACACACACACAAAGCCACAGCCAAACACACACAGCCACAGCAACACACACAGCCACACACAGCCACACAGCCACACATATGCACACCCACACATCCACACACACACAAAGCCACACACACACACACATCCACAGCCACACATAGCCACAGCCACACACACAGCCACCCCCCACACACACACACAGACACACACACACACAGCCACACACACAAAGCCACAGCCACACACACAAAGCCACAGCCACACACACAGCCACACACACACACAAAGCCACACACAGCCACAGCAATACACACACACACACACAGCCACACACACAGCCACAGCAACACACAGCCACACACACAGCCACACATACACACACGCACACATCAACATCCACACACACAAAGCCACACACAGCCACAGACACACACGCAGTCACACACACACAGCCGCACACAAAGCCACAGCCACACACACAGCCACAGCAACACACACAGCCACACACAGCTAGCCACACATACACACACCCACACATCCACATCCACACTCACAAAGCCACACACAGCCACAGCCATACACAGCCACACACACACAGCCACACACATAAAGCCACAGCCACACACACACAGCCACAGCAACACACACAGCCACACACATACACACAACCACACATCCACACACACAGCCACACACAGCCACAGCCACACACACAGCCACACACACACACAGCCATACACAGCCAGAGCCACACACGGACACATACACACACACACACAGCCACAGCCACACACACATCCACATCCACACACACAGCCACAGCCACACATACACAGCCACACACACACACACACACACAGCCACACACAAAGCCACAGCCACTCACACAAAGCCACAGCCACACACATAGCCACAGCCACACACACACACACACACACATACATACACACAGGCAGTCACACACACACAGCCACACACACACACATAGCCACACACAGACACACACACAGCCACACACACACACACACAGCCACACACACAAAGCTATAGCCACACACGCAGCCACACACACACACAGCCACACAAACACACACCGCCCCACACACGCACACACACAGCCACACACACAGCCACAGGCAGCCACAGCCACACATACACACACCCACACACACAAAGCCACAGCCAAACACACAGCCACATACACAGCCACAGCCACACACAGCCACACACACAGCCACACATACACACACGCACACATCCACATCCACACACACACAAAGCCACAAACAGCCACACACCCACAGCCACACACACACTCACACAGTCACATACACAAATCCACAGCCACACACACATCCACACACACATCCCCACACACACACACACACAGCGCCACACACACACACACACACATAGCCACACACACAGCCATACACACATCCACACACACACAGCTACACTCAGAGCCACAGCCACACACACACACACAGCCACACACACACAGCCACACACGCAAAGCCACAGCCACACACACACAGCCACGCACACACAGCCACACACAAAGCCACAGCCACACACACACAGCCACAGCCACACACAGAGACACACGCAGCCACAGCCACACACACATAGCCACACAAACACACACAGCCCCACACACGCACACACACAGCCACACACACACAGCCACACACACACACAGCCACAGCCACACACAGCCACACACACAGCCACACATACACACACGCACACATCCACACACACACAAAGCCACAAACAGCGACACACACACCCACAGCCACACACAGCCACACACACAAATCCACAGCCACACACACATCCACACACACAGCCCCACACACACACACACACACACACAGCGCCACACACACACACACATCCACATACACACACAGCTACACACAGAGCCACAGCCACACACACACACACAGCCACACACACACAGCCACACACACAAAGCCACAGCCACACACACACACACACACACACACAGAGCCACAGGCAACCACAGCCACACACACAGCCACACATACACACACCCACACACACACCTACAGCCACATACAGCCACAGCCACATACACAGACACACACACACAAAGCCACACACAGCCACACACAAAAAGCCACAGCCACACACACAGCCACAGCCACACACAGCCACACACACAAAGCCACAGCCCCACACAGAGCCAAAAACACACACACACAGCCACACACACACACAGCCACACACACAGCCACACATACACACACCCACACATCCACACACACAAAGCCACACATAGGCACACACAGCCACACACAGCCACACACACACACACACAGCCACACACATAAAGCCACAGCCACACACACAGCCACATTAACAGACACAGCCACACACTGCCAGACATACACACACCCACACATCCACACACACAGCCACACACACACACAGACACACACACACACACACACACAGCCATCCACAGCCACACACACACACACACGCAGTCACACACACACAGCCACAGCGCCACAGCCACACACAAAGCCACAGACACACACACAGCCACAGCAACACACACAGCCACACATACACACACCCACACACACAAAGCCACACACAGCCACACACACACAGCCAGAGCCACACACACAAAGCCACAGCCACACACACAAAGCCACAGCCACACACACCCACACATACAAAGCCACACACAGCCACAGCCATACACACAGCCTCACGCACACACACAGCCACCCCCCACACACACACACACAGACACACACAAACACAGCCACACACAAACAGCCACACACACACAACCACAGACAGCCACAGCCACACATACACACACACACAAAGCCACAGCCACACACAGCCACACACACAGCCACACACACACAAAGCCACAGCCAAACACACACAGCCACAGCAACACACACAGCCACACACAGCCACACACACACAGCCACACATATGCACACCCACACATCCACACACACACAAAGCCACACACACACACATCCACAGCCACACATAGCCACAGCCACACACACAGCCACCCCCCACACACACACACAGACACACACACACACACACACAGCCACACACACAAAGCCACAGCCACACACACAAAGCCACAGCCACACACACAGCCACACACACACACAAAGCCACACACAGCCACAGCAATACACACACACACACACAGCCACACACACAGCCACAGCAACACACAGCCACACACACAGCCACACATACACACACGCACACATCAACATCCACACACACAAAGCCACACACAGCCACAGACACACACGCAGTCACACACACACAGCCGCACACAAAGCCACAGCCACACACACAGCCACAGCAACACACACAGCCACACACAGCTAGCCACACATACACCCACACATCCACATCCACACTCACAAAGCCACACACAGCCACAGCCATACACAGCCACACACACACAGCCACACACATAAAGCCACAGCCACACACACACAGCCACAGCAACACACACAGCCACACACATACACACAACCACACATCCACACACACAGCCACACACAGCCACAGCCACACACACAGCCACACACACACACAGCCATACACAGCCAGAGCCACACACGGACACATACACACACACACAGCCACAGCCACACACACATCCACATCCACACACACAGCCACAGCCACACATACACAGCCACACACACACACACACACAGCCACACACAAAGCCACAGCCACTCACACAAAGCCACAGCCACACACATAGCCACAGCCACACACACACACACACACATACACACAGGCAGTCACACACACACAGCCACACACACACACAGCCACACACAGACACACACACAGCCACACACACACACACACACACACAGCCACACACACAAAGCTATAGCCACACACACAGCCACACACACACACACACACACAACCACACACACACACAGCCACACACAGCCACACATACACACACCCACACATCCACACACACAAAGCCACACATAGGCACACACAGCCACACACACACACACACACACAGCCACACACATAAAGCCACAGCCACACACACAGCCACACACAGCCACACACACAGCCACAGCAACACACAGCCACACACACAGCCACACATACACACACGCACACATCAACATCCACACACACAAAGCCACACACAGCCACAGACACACACGCAGCCACACACACACAGCCGCACACAAAGCCACAGCCACACACACAGCCACAGCAACACACACAGCCACACACAGCTAGCCACACATACACACACCCACACATCCACATCCACACACACAAAGCCACACACATACACAGCCACACACACACAGCCACACACATAAAGCCACAGCCACACACACAGCCACAGCAACACACACAGCCACACACATACACACATCCACACACACAGCCACACAGAGCCACAGCCACACATACAGCCACACACACACACAGCCATACACAGCCACAGCCACACACGCACACACACATACACACACACACACACAGCCACACACACATCCACAGCCACACACACAGCCACACAGACACACACACACACACAGCCACACACAAAGCCACAGCCACTCACACAAAGCCACAGCCACACACATAGCCACAGCCACACACACACACATACACACAGGCAGTCACACACACACAGCCACACACACACACACAGCCACACACAGACACACACACACAGCCACACACACACACACACAGCCACATACACAAAGCTATAGCCACACACACAGCCACACACACACACACAAACACACACAACCACACACACACAGCCACACAGCCACACATACACACACCCACACAGCCACACACAGGCACACACAGCCACACACAGCCACAGACACACACACACACAGCCACACACACACACACACACACACATAAAGCCACAGCCACACACACAGCCACATTAACACACACAGCCACACACAGCCAGACATACACACACCCACACATCCACACACACAGCCACACACACACAGCCACACACACAGCCATCCACAGCCACACACACACACACACAGTCATACACAGCCACAGCCACACACACACACACACACACAGCCACACACACACACAGCCCCACACACAAACAGCCACACACACAGCCACACACACAGCCACACACACACACACAGCCACACACACAAAGCCGCAGCCACACACACAAATCCACAGCCACACACACACACATAGCCACGGCCACACACACATACACACACGCAGTCACACACACACAGCCACACACACACACAGCCACACACACACACAGCCACAGCGCCACAGCCACACACAAAGCCACAGACACACACAGCCACAGCAACACACACAGCCACACACAGCCACACATACACACACCCACACACACAAAGCCACACACAGCCACACACACACAGTCAGAGCCACACACACAAAGCCACAGCCACACACACAAAGCCACAGCCACACACACCCACACATACAAAGCCACACACAGCCACAGCCATACACACAGCCTCACACACACACAGCCACCCCCCCACACACACAGACACACACACACACACACAGCCACACACAAGCAGCCACACACACACAACCACAGGCAGCCACAGCCACACATACACACACACACAAAGCCACAGCCACACACACAGCCACACACACAGCCACACACACAGCCACACACACACAGCCACACATACACACACCAACACATCCACACACACACAAAGCCACACACAGCCACACACACACACACACACAGCCACACAAAGCCACACACAGCCACTTACACACAGTCAGAGCCACACACACAAAGCCACAGCCACACACACAAAGCCACAGCCACACACACCCACACATACAAAGCCACACACAGCCACAGCCATACACACAGCCTCACACACACACACAGCCACCCCCCCACACACACAGACACACACACACACACAGCCACACACAAGCAGCCACACACACACAACCACAGGCAGCCACAGCCACACATACACACACACACAAAGCCACAGCCACACACACAGCCACACACGCAGTCACACACACACAGCCACACACACACACAGCCACACACACACAGCCACAGCGCCACAGCCACACACAAAGCCACAGACACACACAGCCACAGCAACACACACAGCCACACACAGCCACACATACACACACTCACACACACAAAGTCACACACAGCCACACACACACAGTCAGAGCCACACACACAAAGCCACAGCCACACACACAAAGCCACAGCCACACACACCCACACATACAAAGCCACAAACAGCCACAGCCATACACACAGCCTCACACACACACACAGCCACCCCCCCCACACACACAGACACACACACACACACAGCCACACACAAGCAGCCACACACACACAACCACAGGCAGCCACAGCCACACATACACACACACACAAAGCCACAGCCACACACACACAGCCACAGCAACACACACAGCCACACACAGCCACACACACACAGCCACACATACGCACACCCACACATCCACACACACACAAAGCCACACACACACAGACACACATACACAACCACACATAGCCACAGCCACACACACAGCCACACACACACAAACACACACACAGCCACACACACAGCCGCACACACAGCCACACACACAAAGCCACAGCCACACACACACAGCCACACACACACACACACACTCACAGACACACACACACACACTCACAGACACACACACACACACACAGACACACACACAGCCACACACACAAACACACACAACCACATACACACAGCCACACATCCTCACCACACACACAGCCTTACAATGCCACAGCCACACACACACAGCCACATACACACACACACAGCCACACAAACAAAGCCACAGCCACACACACAGCCACAACCACACACACAGCCACACACACACACACAGCCACACACACAAAGCCACACACACACGGCCACAGCAACACACACAGCCACACACAGCCACACATACACACACCCACACATCCACACACACAAAGCCACACACAGTCACACACACAGCCGCACACACAAAGCCACAGCCACACACACAGCCACAGCCACACACACACACACACACAGTCACACACACACACAGCCAAACACACACAAAGCCACAGCCACACACACAGCCACACAAAGCCACAGCCACACACACACAGACACACATACACACACACACACACACACATAGTCACACACACAAACCCACAGCCACACACACAGCCACACACACACGCAGCCACACACAGCCAAAGCAACACACAGCCGCACACACACAGCCACACATACACGCACGCATCCACATCCACACACACAAAGCCACACACAGCCATACACACACACACACGCAGCCACACACACACAGCCACACACAAAGCCACAGCAACACACAGCTAGCCACACATACACACACCCACACATCCACACACACAAAGCCACACACATCCACAGCCATACAAAGCCACACACAGATACACACACACAGCCACACACACACACACACACAGCCACACACATAAAGCTACAGCCACACACACAGCCACAGCAACACACACAGCCACACATACACACACACACACACATCCACATCCACACACACAGCCACACACACACACACAGGCATATACAGCCACACCCACAGCCACACACACACAAACACACATACACAGCCGGACACACAAAGCCACAGCCACACACACAGCCACACCCACAGCCACACACACACACACAGCCACACACACACGCACACAGCCACACACACAAAGCCACAGCCACACACACACAAAGCCACAGCCACACACATACACACACACACACAGCCACACACACACACACAGCCACAGCAACACACACACACACACACACAGCCACACACAGCCACACACACACACACACACACACAAAGCCACAGCCACACACAGCCACACACACACACATCCACACACACAAAGCCACACACAGCCACACACACACGCAGCCACACACACATCCACAGCAAAACACAGCCACACACGCACAGCTACAGCCACACATACACACACCCACACATCCACATCCACACACACAAAGCCACACACAGCCAAAGCCATACACAGCCACACAGAGACACACACAGACGCACACACAGCCATACACATAATGCCACAGCCACACACACAGCCACAGCAACACACACAGCCACACATACACATCAACACACACAGCCATACACAGCCACAGCCACACACACACACACACACAGCTATACACAGCCACACACGCACACACACACACAGCCACACACACACACATACACAGCCACACACACACACACACAGCCACACACACAAAGCCACAGCCACACACACAGCCACACACACACACAAAGCCACAGCCACACACGCACATAGCCATAGCCACACACACACACACATACACACACGCAGTTACACACACACAGACACACACACACACAGCCACAAACACAAAGCTACAGCCACACACACACAGCAACACACACAAAGCCACAACCACACATACACACACCCACACATCCACACACACAAAGCCACACACAGACACACACAGCCACACAGCCACAGCCATACACAACCACACACAGAAACAGCCACACAAACAGCCACACACACACACACACAGCCACACACATAAAGCCACAGCCACACACACAGCCACATTAACACACACAGCCACACATACACACACCCACACATCCACATCCACACACACAGCCACAGCCACTCACACACAGCCACACACACACAGCCATACACAGCCACACACACACACACACACACAAAAACAGCCACAAACACACACAGCCACACACACAAAGCCACAGCCACACACACACAGCCACACACACAAAGCCACAGCCACACACACAAAGCCACAGCCACACACACACACACATACACACACGTAGTCACACACGCAGCCACGGCAACACACACAGCCACACACATACACACAACCACACATCCACACACACAGCCACACACAGCCGCACACACAGCCACACACACACAGCCACACACATAAAGCCACAGCCACACACACAGCCACATTAACACACACAGCCACACATACACACACCCACACATCCACATCCACACACACAGCCACGCACACAGCCACAGCGTCACAGCCGCACACACAAAGCCCCAGACACACAGCAACAGCAAAACACACCACCACACACAGCCACACACACACAGCCACACATAGACACACCCACACATCCACACACACAAAGCCACACACAGCCACACACACACAGCCACAGCCACACACAGCCACACACAGCCAGAGCCACACACACACAAAGCCACAGCCACACACACCCACACACACACACAGCCACACACACAGCCACACATACAGCCTCACACACAGCCACAGCCACACACACAGCCACAGCAACACACAGCCACTCACACACACACAGACACAGCCCCACACAATGTCACAACCACACACACAGCCACAGCGCCACAGCCACACACACAGCCACACACACACACACACACAGCCTCAGCAACACACACAGCAACACACAGCCACACACACAGCCACGCATACACACACTCACACATCCACACACACAAAGCCACACACACACACACACACACAGACACACACACACAACCACAGGCAGCCACAGCCACACATACACACACCCACACACACAAAGCCATAGCCACACACACAGCCACAGCCACACACACAAAGCCACGGCCACACACAGCCACAGCAAGACACACAACCACACGCAGACACACATACACACACCCACACATCCACACACACAGCCACACACACACACACACACACAGCCACACACACAGAAAGCCACAGCCACACACACAGCCACACACACACTCACACACAGCCACACACACAAAGCCACAGCCACACACACAAAGCCACAGCCACACACACACACACATACACAGCCACACACAGCCACACACACAGCCACACACACAGAGCCACGGCCACACACACAGCCACATACACAGCCACAGACACACACACACAGCCACGCACACAAAGCCACACCACACATAAAGCCACAGCCACACACACACAGCCACACACAGAGACACAGGCAGCCACAGCCACACACACACAGCCACACATACACACACCCACACACACACAGCCCCACACACGCACACACTCAGCCACACACACACAGCCACAGACACACACACATACACAGCCACACACAGCCACACACACAGAGCCCCAGCCACACACACAGCCACATACACAGCCACACACACACAGCCACGCACACAAAGCCACAGCCACACACAAAGCCACAGCCACACACACACAGCCACAGCCACACACAGAGACACACGCAGCCACAGCCACACACACACAGCCACACAAACACACACAGCCCCACACACGCACACACACAGCCACACACACACAGCCACACACACACACAGCCACACACAGAGACACAGGCAGCCACAGCCACACACTCAGCCACACATACACACACACACACACACAGCCCCACACACGCACACATTCAGCCACACACACACAGCCACACACACAGCCACACACACACACAGCCACAGGCAGCCACAGCCACACATACACACACCCACACACACAAAGCCACACACACAGAAAGCCACAGCCACACACACAGCCACACACACAGCCACAGCCACAAACACACTTACACACAGCCACACACACAAAGCCACAGCCACACACACAAAGCCACAGCCACACACACACATACACAGAGCCACAGCCACACACACACACACAGCCACGCACACAAAGCCACAGCCACACACACACACACAGCCACAGCCACACACAGAGACACACACAGCCACACACACACACAGCCACACAAACACACACCGCCCCACACACGCACACACACAGCCACACACACAGCCACAGGCAGCCACAGCCACACATACACACACCCACACACACAAAGCCACAGCCAAACACACAGCCACATACACAGCCACAGCCACACACAGCCACACACACAGCCACACATACACACACGCACACATCCACATCCACACACACACAAAGCCACAAACAGCCACACACCCACAGCCACACACACACTCACACAGTCACATACACAAATCCACAGCCACACACACATCCACACACACATCCCCACACACACACACACACACAGCGCCACACACACACACACACACATAGCCACACACACAGCCATACACACATCCACACACACACAGCTACACACAGAGCCACAGCCACACACACACACACACACACACAGCCACACACACACAGCCACACACGCAAAGCCACAGCCACACACACACAGCCACGCACACACAGCCACACACAAAGCCACAGCCACACACACACAGCCACAGCCACACACAGAGACACACGCAGCCACAGCCACACACACACAGCTACACAAACACACACAGCCCCACACACGCACACACACAGCCACACACACACAGCCACACACAGCCACACACACAGCCACACATACACACACGCACACATCCACACACACACAAAGCCACAAACAGCGACACACACACACACCCACAGCCACACACAGCCGCACACACAAATCCACAGCCACACACACATCCACACACACAGCCCCACACACACACACACATCCACATACACACACAGCTACACACAGAGCCACAGCCACACACACACACACAGCCACACACACACAGCCACACACACAAAGCCACAGCCACACACACACACACACACACAGAGCCACAGGCAACCACAGCCACACACACAGCCACACATACACACACCCACACACACACCTACAGCCACATACAGCCACATACACAGACACACACACACACACACACACAAAGCCACACACAGCCACACACAAAAAGCCACAGCCACACACACAGCCACAGCCACACACAGCCACACACACAAAGCCACAGCCCCACACAGAGCCAAAAACACACACACACAGCCACACACACACACAGCCACACGCACAGCCACGCATACACACACAACCACAGGCAGCCACAGCCACACATACACACACCCACACACACAAAGCCACAGCCACACACACAGCCACAGCCACACACACAAAGCCACAGCCACACACAGCCACAGCAACACACACAACCACACGCAGACACACATACACACATCCACACACACAAAGCCACACACAGCCACACACACACACACAGCCACACACACAGAAAGCCACAGCCACACACACAGCCACACACACAGCCACACACTCACACACAGCCACACACACAGCCACACACTCACACACATCCACACACACAAAGCCACACACAGCCACACACACACACACAGACACACACACACAACCACAGGCAGCCACAGCCACACATACACACACCCACACACACAAAGCCACAGCCACACACACAGCCACAGCCACACACACAAAGCCACAGCCACACACAGCCACAGCAACACACACAACCACACGCAGACACACATACACACATCCACACACACAAAGCCACACACAGCCACACACACACACACAGCCACACACACAGAAAGCCACAGCCACACACACAGCCACACACACAGCCACACACTCACACACAGCCACACACACAAAGCCACAGCCACACACAAAGCCACAGCCACACACACATACACAGCCACACACACAGCCACACACACAGAGCCACAGCCACACACACAGCCACATACACAGCCACACACACACACAGCCACGCACACAAAGCCACAGCCACATACAAAGCCACAGCCACACACACACAGCCACACACAGAGACACAGGCAGCCAAAGCCACACACACAGCCACACATACACACACACACAGCCCCACACACGCACACATTCAGCCACACACACACAGCCACACACACAGCCATACACACACACAGCCACACACACAGCCACAGCCACACACACACTCACACACAGCCACACACACAAAGCCACAGCCACACACACAAAGCCACAGCCACACACACACATACACAGAGCCACATCCACACACACAGCCACATACACAGCCACACACACACACACACACAGCCACGCACACAAAGCCACAGCCACACACACACACAGCCAGAGCCACACACAGAGACACACGCAGCCACACACACACACAGCCACACAAACACACACCGCCCCACACACGCACACACACACACAGCCACAGGCAGCCACAGCCACACATACACACACCCACACACACAAAGCCACAGCCAAACACACAGCCACATACACAGCCACAGCCACACACAGCCACACATACACACACGCACACATCCACATCCACACACACACAAAGCCACAAACAGCCACACACCCACAGCCACACACACACTCACACAGCCACATACACAAATCCACAGCCACACACACATCCACACACACATCCCCCCACACACACACACACAGCGCCACACACACACACACATAGCCACACACACAGCCACACACACATCCACACACACACAGCTACACACAGAGCCACAGCCACACACAC